>NC_134688.1:464423049-464680549 GCF_050947455.1 Rhinoderma darwinii | reverse complement strand
ATAATCCCATGTGAGATTAACATGAAATTGCATGATAGTTCATCAATCAGAAGGATAGAACAGCAGGACAGAGGGAGGAGCAGAGGAGTCAGAAGGAATAGTTAATGAACAGTTTCCCCTATTTCCCATGGATCTGTCATAGCAGCTACCTGCAGTTGCCACTACGTGGAGCTTACTACCAGCTCCTATTCAAATCAATACTAACTGTAAAAATGTTAGCTCCACCTAGTGGCGGGTGCATGCAGCAAGAATTCTATCCTTTATCAAATCCTTAGGTAATTTGGTGTTTGATAATATACATACATAAGGACATTTGTCCAATTTAGAGTTTACTAACATATTTAGGGCTTGAGCACATACATTTATATGCTTGGAGGGGCAAGACAAGTGAAACAAGTTAGACCCGTCCATGTCATACTGTCTACAAAATGGGTCATCCAGCAATTGAGCAGACCTTAATTTTTTTTAATCTCATGAAAAAGAAAAAATATTCTTGAATATCTTTGGTGTAAATTGAGTGTATATTGAAACTGTTATATGACATAAACATCATTCACCAGTTTACGAAAATACAAATTTATCCACCTGAATATTCTAATGTATTTCTTTTTTATGTTGTCTATTTATGGCATTCAGACTGTGACTCAAAGTTAATAAGCTTATGGAGAATATTATAATAAGAAACTAAAATCTATATACCTCATTTACCTGTGTACATGTATAATAGACATGTTGTAGAACTCATCTGGCTATTCACAGCATTACAATTTACTACATTTAAAAGATAACCATTCGATTAAAGATGGGAGCGCTGTTGCATTTGTGTCTATAGAGAAAAAGCCCATGTGGCAATGGTGAAAGGTGGTACTGCAAGTGACAAAGTGGCTAACATCTTCTGAAGGAAACATCTGTCAGAAAAGAAAGTCATTTTCTTTTAATTCATACAGTGAATTTTTACAGTGTGATATGTGACATTATATAAACAGTTTCTATAATAATTCGATCAAAGATGGGGGCGCTGTTTCATTTGTGTCTATGGAAAGAAAGCGCATGTGGCAATGGTGACGAATGGTACTGCAAGTGACAAAGTGGCAAACATCTCCTAAAGGAAACATCTCTCATAAAAAAAGACTCTTTCTTATAATTATTAAGTATATCTGCCCAGAATTATATTTTATATTATATAAGCAGTATATCAGTCCTTCCATATACCGGTATATAAAAAAATATACTCTTCCGTCTAGCTGAGGATTACAGCAATGTCACATAAGCTGCAATTCTTTGAGGTTACAAGCTGAAGATGTGCAAAAGGTGTCGCAGTAACCATCATTTATAACACAGAGTAACCTGGCTTACAATGAATACAATGCAAACCTAGAGTTGTGAAAGGCTCAATGCCTAAGCCATTAAAGCTGTCCCATTATGGGCCAATTTAGAAAAAGAAAATTCTTCGAGAAATGCTATTTTTATATTTGTATTAGACTTCCCGTTCGGGAGGAACAGAGTGAATAACCACAATGGCTGCTATTTTGGAGCATTCATTTGGTTGCCACTTTTTAGCCATGCACAAAACCACGTGACCCGCATTGGACTTGGGTAATTTGGGCCAACAAAAATTTTTGTACACCCATATTCCAGCTGTACGGAATAATCACATGTCCACCTATATTTGCTTTGTATGCTTGATCGGGTCCATTATCAGCTTCAAATGGTGTTGACCACTGCTGGACCTCATGGGCTCTATTGTAGCTGGGTCCTATTATCGTATCAGAACGTCCGCCCTACAAAGAATCCTGTGGTGGAGGAGTCTGACACTAGCTCCAATGGTCTTATTCTCCTAGGATGGTCCTTCGGGAACAGTAGGTACAATGAGGACCGGATAAAGGGTACGTCAGATGTCTTAAATATTTTAATTCTGCAATGTTAGCTGATATATGATATTTAGTTCAGGTAGGATTTATGGGTGGGGGTAATCTGTTAATAATTATAAACTGCAGGATATAATAAAATAAAATGGGGTGCGCTGGTCAAAAGTATTTATTCAAAGGAACTAAGTCTAGAAGACGTCTTTGTGCTCATTAAAGGGCTATTAACATTTATCACCGCGCACGCTCACCCAGCTGTATCTGTATCTCTCATAGACGTGTATGGACCGGGTTGTCGTCAACTTTTAAGTATTCTCGTCAGTCATTTCCTATGTATATTTATTTATGGAGCAACTGGGTGACAACCAATATTGCTGCCATTACAGATCCAACAGGGGTTGTCACCCAGCTTTCCTACAGCGCTATCTAGATATGCAGTAATTCATCCCTCTCTCCTATATTACTGCCTAACTAGACATATATACCCAGTGGAGTAACTTAAAGTCCCTGCACCCCAATGTAAAAGAATACTTCCCCCACTTATAATGGTGTCTGTATATATGGCAGAGGGACCAGTACACCCCCTTAGGCTTTAGAGCACTGGTGAGCCTGCTACCTCTGGGCCCCCTACAGCTACACCCCTGCACCTATTGACTCAGTTCACTAATAGGGTATTTAAATATGAGTTTTCTGAGCTCTTCAAAGAGGACCTGTCACCCTTCTGACATGTCTGTTTTTGTAAAAACTTGTAATTTCCATAAAATAACAATCCTGGAGCATCTTTTCTTAAAACTCTGCGTTGTACTGTTACTCTGTTATTCCTCCTACAAATTTATGACTAAATTATAAACTTGGTGCTATCAGATGAGGGTGTGGCCTTAGAGAGTCTGACCCTGTCCAATCAGTGCTTGCAGAGTCACACTGTGTAGGGACACGCCCCTTGGACAAGTGGAATGGTAACACCTAGTTGTTAATTTATTCATACATTTCTCAGAGGAATAACAGAGGAACGGCACAACACAGAGTTATAAGAAAAGATGCTCCAGAATTGATGTATCATGGGGAATACAAGTATTTGCTAAAAAAGGCCCCCTTTAAGTATTCGATAAAATCTCTGCACATAGAAAGCTTTAATAATATTGTATTATTTTACCTTTTTTTTTTCTATGCCTTGAATAGTAGTAAATAAATGTGTTTGTTGTTAGATTTGTTTCTGATCTTCGTATTAATATATTCTCTCCAGAATCAACATTGTAACTGGTACAATCAGATAGAGGTTGTAAGGAACAGATTTGCGATGTGCCGGTTATTTGCTATGACACAGGAGATGTAAAAAGCGCTCAGCCGGAGCGGAGCAGAGGAACTGGAACCCGGGCATCCCTGCTGCTACATGATAAAATCAACTAATTAAAATAACTCACTGTTGTTTTAATTCAATAAGCTTACGACAGAACAGAATAAAGTCTACAACGTAAAAACAACGAAGACGCGGGCTCCAGGCTGGGCGTGGGAAGTGGCGCGATTCTTCTGGGCAATTCGCAGTGATTGCGGAGAAAAGAAATAAAGGGTATGTACACTTTTGCAACTAATTATTTGAATTGCTCCAATGCATTGGGAATAAAAATTAAGCAACTATGTATACCCCTCCTAGGCAGATTTATGTGTATCCATGGTTACAGACTACAAACAAACTCTTTGTAGTCATCCTAAAGGGGTCCTTCCTCTGACCTCTTGCTTCTTGCTAAACTCCAGACAGTCGGAGATGGGACACAGGGAGTGGAATAAAACATCACTGCAGGATCAGACCACACAGGGTTTGTGTGTCTATAACATTGAAGGCACACAGAGGTACAGTATGGGCCGACATCAGGCTATGAGCACCGTTTTACAGATCCATACAGCAGAAATCCATAATACGGCCATGTGCATGAAGCCTTGGGATAAATGGGGCTAAGCTGCGACACCAGTCACAAGGGAGGCAATATTTCTGGAAAAGAAAATGCAGAAGAGTTTTGACCAATGCAAGACTTTTTTTTAGCAAGTGTAAATTAATTATTTACTGATCCTCATTAGTGCTACAATAATAGCATGAAAAGGCTATTGGTAAGGAAGACACTATATGTTGGGTCGTTGGGTCCTCTTCATTGTTAACCAGGCACAGCGCCTAACATTTGGTAGTGGCTGTGCCTGGTACTGCAGCTCAGTCCATTCACTTGAAGGAGCTGCAATACCTGCCACCGCCACTACAAAATGTATGGCTCCTTCAGGGTGCTGGAAGTCAGACCTTCACCGATCTGATATCGATGGCTTATCTTAAGGATAGGTCATCAATATTATAGTCCCAGAAAACCCCTTTAATTTTCGTGAAACTTAGCCTAAAGTCCCATTTTCATGATTTTTCTCCAGTTATCATAGTAGTCCGGACTGAGATATTGTCCTTACAAATGCAGATTTTATTTTTCTTGCTACACAAAAAAAAAAATATGCTGCCTCGAAATTGAAGAAATTCTTCCAATTGTTTGCATTCCCTTCAAATGAACAATTTTCCCAAAAAAATTTTAAGTGGCCGATCAATCTTTCAAAACAATGGACGGCGCATTCACAAATGATTGATCATGGGATTTTACAGAAGTAAATTATGAGAGCTCATTACTAGTCACATTAACCCCTGTAAATAGGCCGGTCCTTCAGAAAACATGGAGAATTTACGCTACATGTTGATGGAGATGCAGTACTGGCTAAAATCCTAAAGTAATTGTTCACTATTGAACACCACCTTGGTTTTTTTTCTTAAAAAAAAAAGAGGTTATACAGGATTAGAAAAATTATAGCTGCTTTCATCCAGAAACAGCGCCACACCTGTTCACTGGTTGTATTTGGCATTGCAACTCAACTCAGAAAGGATACTCGTCATGAAAATTTTTGGTTTGGATTGTGGTAGTGTCAAGCAGCTCCTGAAAGGGGCCTCATTTTTATCATTGCTAGGAAACATAGAACCCCTTGTCCTTGTATGAATGCCACTGAATGTAGCAAAACAATCTTGAACTCTACTCCAATTTGCTCTTTTTTTTTATCAATTCTTTTATAGCCAAAATTCAAAATTCCCTCCTAATGATCTGTGCCACCTTGGATTTGGCCCTTTACCACTCAGCTAAAATGAAGACATGACTGGCAAGCGTTAGTTTAATTTCAAGCCGATCTTGTTCCACTGTCCTTCTTATCCCATCTTCACAGAGTCAGGCCTCATGCACACGACCGTATTTTTTCACACCCGTAAATACTGGCGTAAATACGGGTCCGGTGTCACACGTATTCCACCCGTTTTGCACCAGTATTTACGAACCCGTGCTCGTAAATATGGGTCCGGTGTCACACGTATTCCACCCGTATTTACGAGCACGTTTTTGGCAGCAAAATAGCACTGCACTAATCGGCAGCCCCTTCTCTCTATCAGTGCAGGATAGAGAGAAGGGACAGCCTTTTCTGTAATAAAAGTTAAAGAAATTCATACTTACCCGGCCGTTGTCTTGGTGACGCGTCCCTCTCTTCACATCCAGCCCGACATCCCTGGATGACGCGGCAGTCCATGTGACCGCTGCAGCCTGTGATTGACCTGTGATTGGCTGCAGCGGTCACATGGCCTGAAACGTCATCCAGGACGTCGGCCCGGATGTCGAGAGGGACGCGTCACCAAGGCAACGGGCGGGAGACCGGACTGGAGAAGCAGGAAGTTGTCGGTAAGTATGAACGTCTTTTATTTTTATTTTTTACAGGATAGGGGATACATGTCTTTTGTTTATGGCAGAGCGGGGAGATACCTCCCCGCTCTGCCATAGTTTTCATTGTAGTCCCGGCGGTAGTTACGCCACTGGGCTGTGGCCTGCAGACCGGGTAGTCCCCTGACCTCGCCTCACCTCGCAACGCTCCCGTAATCACGGGTGAACACACGGAGCCACCCATGATTACGGGAGCCCCATAGACTTCTATGGGATGCCCGTGCCGTTATTACGGCATGAAATAGGGCATGTTCTATCTTTTTTAACGGCACGGGTACCTTCCCGTGAGCAAACGGGAAGGTACCCGTGGCTAACAGAAGCCTATGAGCCCGTTATTGCGGGTCGTAATAACGACCCGCAATAACGGGTGTTTTTACGGTCGTGTGCATGAGGCCTAACTCAGAAGGGTTTCCTGAGGGCTCAACATGTATTATCCTACTGACAAAAATCTGAAATTCCCCTAGAGCCCGACTTAAACTTTCTCAATTGCTGAGAACTGTTCCTGCTGAAGAATAATACATCACAGATATTTATCGGCAGCGTGGGTCGTATTCAGCCCCTTTAGTACTGTTCATTTGGTCTGTATGTTGTATGTCCAGAGGACATTGGACTGTCATGCGGATAAATACTATAAATGACCGTTCCCTGTTTTTGAAGTTCAAAAACAGAGAGGTGGCCAATGCTGCTGCTGTTGGGCCCCTGAAGAGAACCTCATTCCAGGTTTTTTTGTCCCCATTTTAATGGGTTATGATGTCAGCCACAGGCTGCTCTCCGGTTGGCATGTCAGCTTTTCCAGAGTGGGCTCTCCTCTGTTTGTAATGCGCAGCTCCACCCGCAGGATTAGAACCCATCTGTGGCATCATCAGATGGAGGCCCATAAACGGTAACCGGTCCTGGAATTTCTCGCTTGGTCATCAGCCCTGGTAATGAGTTTCCTGGCATTTTTCCCTGTGATATTTCTGTTTGAAGCGGTTTTCGTCTTGATTCCGCGTCTCCTGATTTATCTGTGTACCGACCTCTGGTCTTACCTTGACCTTGCCTTCTGATTACCGGTCCTGACGTTGCCAGGTTATTACTGACCCAGATCCGTTTGACTACAAAATGTTCTATATCCGCAATCCGCAGCCCTCCTTGTGGAGGTTGAGGTTGTAGAACGGGGGATTACTTAGACTTCGCACACCAGGTTGACCTCCGCCAACTCAATAGCGGCACCACTCATTTCTTGTGCCTACTGCCAAACTTCTCCTACGCTGGAGCTCAACTCTTTTTTCAAAAAGTCTGACATCTATGCCATCTATGTTGTTATGCTTTGCGTCTCTGTGCCTGAGGCCAAGGTCCGACTATACTAGCCGGGAACCAGCATCCAGGTGCTCTTCAACGTTACAGGTGAGGGAGGACCTGCACATGGATGGGGTCTCAACAGTTGCTACAATGTTATTAAACAAGAAAGGAGAAACTGTACTCAAGTCCAGAAAATGGGATCGGGACACCAGGACCTCATGTCCCAGGTGGTAATGACGTCAAGCAGGACCTGCGAAGGGTCTAATTTGTATCTTTGCTATTAGGCCTCCCTGCCTTAAAGTATGGCTATGCTCACACAAACAAATTACAATCAATTTCTAGGCAGCAGTAAATGTATATTAGATGTAGTACATCCAGAAATGTTGTTTATTCTATATTTGCTCTTGTCTTGTCCATTTTCTCTCTCCATGCTTGCTAAGTAGGGGGGTTCTTCCTGGTGGGATGTTAGAGATGGGCTGTGCACTCCAACTTGCCTTTCCCCCTTACTGAAATACTAAGTGAGAAACTTCAGCCCAAATTGTGGTTTTTCGTCCGGAATGTTCACTGTGGAAAACAGAAGAGAAAAAAAAAAAACGCTCTTACCCTCTTACGCTTACTTACCCTCTTCCGTCCTGCAGCCCGGCCTCCTGGGGTGATGTTTCATCCCATGTGACTGCTGCAGCTTGTGATTGGCTGCAGCGGCCACATGGGATGATATGTCATCCCAGGAAGCTGGCCTGCACAAAGAAGCACAGAATTCTGGATAAGTATAAGATTTTTTTTTTCTGAGTTGTGACTTTTGCAGTGGAATCGCAGCTAGCCGTCGCAACAATCGCAACATCTGCTATTTGTTGCGGGTTTTACCTCCCCATTGAATTCAATGGGGGAAACTCAAAACAAAAAAGCATTGGGTACGCAAATACAATTGACATACTGCAGATTTAAAAAAAAATGCAGCGCAGGTCAACTTCTAAGTTTTTTTTCCGCTTTTCATTTGTACAGCGTGTGGAGGAGATTTGTTCAAATCGCATTCACTCTGCTGCTACTGTATTATGCTGCGGATTTCCTGCAACTAAATACGTTGCCTAAAATCCGCAGTATCTGGCCTTACAGAGCGTCTGCTGGCAGAGAACAGAAGAGAGAATGCAGCTGCATCCCCCTCCTCTGCTCTTCTCTGTGTCCTTAGTTAGTGTATTGGTGAAGAAAAGCTTTTTAGTAAATAAGATGCGTATTTTTTCGGTCAATTCCTCCTGCGGAAAGTGGACTGAATTGTTGTGTTTTTGTAAAAAAACGCAGGAAATAGTGCATTTTTTTCGCAGCAGAATTTCTGCTACTTTCTGCGGAATTGCTGTAGAAATTTTCTGCAGCAATTCCATTACGTGTGGACAAGCCCTTAGATGACAGTTACCCCTAATAAGATATATGACAATGTTTCATGTGTTTCATGTAACTACCTCTAATATAAAGGTCAGGGCTCTTCCTACTGCTGGTTTATGTAGCACATTTTTCCCATAAAAAGACTTGAGGACAGTGTTCATCCACTTTTCCATCAGCGGCGGAAATACCATATAAACTAATGCCCTGTGAGCGAATGAATCTGACTTCAGACTGATCCATTTTACCTACACTGATACATTGTAGCAAAACCCCAGGAGAGAGATTTGTGCTGCTGATGTATTTAGCTCACAGAGGATTGACTGGATAAAATTATTGCAAACCTGCAATATTAGGTCTGCATGTTTTTTCAGCTTATGGATATAAACAAGAATCATCCTATTCACTGACATCAAGCAGAGATTCTGAAAATGTTGAGGGATAGAAACCACACAAAGTATATAATGATTAAGCTTAATTTACATAAATACAGAAAACCCGTATAAGAGAGGAGTTAAGGGACCCTCAAGTGCTTCTTGTTAAGTCTATGGTCCTAACTACCAGGATAGCAGCTGCTATGGTCCCTAACAACTAAGGAGGCCAATCGTTACACAAAAGGTAAGGTACAGTTAGTGATGGCTATGGACGATGGAAGTGGTAGTCGAAAATTTAATGTGTCCCCATTCTAAGGCTGGATTCACACGAGCATGTTCGGTCCGTAAAGGACGGAACGTATTTCGGCTGCAAGTCCCGTTCCGAACACAGTGCAGGGACCCGGGCTCCTAGCATCATAGTTATGTACGACGCTAGGAGTCCCTGCCACTCCGTGGAACTACTGTCCCGTACTGAAAACATGATTACAGGACGGGACAGTTGTCCTGCAGCGAGGCAGGGACTCCTAGCGTCGTACATAACTATGATGCTAGGAGCCCGGCTCCCTGCAGTGTGTTCGGTCCGGGACTTGCGGCCGAAATACGTTCCGTCCATTACGGACCGAACATGCTCGTGCGAACCCAGCCTAAGTTTTACTTTTCATTTTGCATTATCTCTGTACTGTGATATCATGTGTGTATGTGACATCATTATGTTTTTCTTCTGGGCCGTGATGTCACAGTGTACATGGTGACCTTTATAGTGTGTGTTATTCCTGTGCTATGATATCATAGTGTGCATTATCCATGCACTTCAACAACGCTGTGAACATTCTTCTTGTACTGTGACATCACTTTGTGCATGACCCTTTGGTATTGCTGTTTGTATAATTCCGGTGCTGTAACATCACTGTGTAGATTATCCCTATACTTACTGTGACATCACTGTGTGCATTATCCCTGTACAGTAACATCACTGTGTGCATTCTCCTTTTACTGTGACATCACTGTTTGTATAATTCATGTGTTGTTGTTGTTATGGAATCACTGGTTGTGCAGTTTCTAAAAGGCTGCTGGAGACTGTCGGGAGTAAGTGTGCAAATAAAACCGCAACCTCAAATGCATCACAACTCTCCGATAGACAGAATCTAAGGCTACGTCGAGGTATTCGCCAGAGCCCACCGCAAGGCGGGATGGTTTTTACTGCACCGAACCCAGGTTGTTCTAACAGAGTTCAGTGTAGGATAAGAGGTGCAAAGCAGGCCATACCTGAACAGGTAACCAGACAGCCGGAGGATAAACAGAAAGTCCAAAACAGAGCGAGTGGAAATCAGGTACAGCAGAAGTCAGAGCCAGCCTGGAGCAAATAATCAAAATCGGTAAACAAGGGGTAAAGGAGAGACAGGTCAGATTCCAAGAAGTCCAGAAGTCTAGGGCACAGGGTAAATGAGAGCTTCATCACAACTCCTAAGTAAGGAGAAAAAATTCACAAGCAAAGAAAGAGGGAGGAGGCCAGGTATAAATACCCCACCCTACACGTAACAGGAAGAAGATAGAGAAGTGGGATAGGCTCAGGAAGTAAACAGAACCGCCCAGAAGCTAGATCAGTAGTCATGGCGATCTTAAAGGCATAGATGCTTCCTAACAGATGTGACATCACTGACTAAATTATCCTTCTACTGTGACATCACTGTGTGTATTATCCCTGTATATTAACATCACTGTGTGCATTCTTCTTGTACTGTCACATCATTTTGTGTATGACCACCGTACTGGGACATCACTGTTTGTATATTTCCTGTACTGTGACATCACTAAGTAGATTTTCCCTATAGTGTGACATCACTGCGTGCATTATCCCTGTACAGTGACATCACTGTGTGCATTATTTTGTACACTGTGGCCAGGGGCGTAACTAGGAAGTACTGGGTCCTATAGCAAACTTTTGACTGCCCCCCCCCCCCCTGGGTTGATAGTGCCATACAGCCCCCTTTGATAGTGCCCCCCAAACAAATAAAACAAAAAAATTGTACTCACCTAGGCCCCATACCCGCGACGAACAGAGCTGCTCCACAACATCCTCAACACGGACAGGTTCCTTGCATTGGACAACGTGACCTAGTGATGAACGTGGCCAGTAACCTAGTAAATGGCAGAGCAGGGAAATACCTCCCCGCTCTGCCATAGGAATCAATGGTATCTGCATCCTAAGGATGCAGATACTATTGAATGTAGCGTCGCTACCGCTGTAGCAGCCATAGTGGTGCAAAGCAGGCAAGGGGCCCCCTCATGTCGTGGGCCCCATAGCAGCCAATATGGCTGCTACCGCGGTAGTAACACCACTGACTGTGGCATCACATTGTGCATAATCCCTGTGCATTAAGGAGACCAAAATAATCACAAACTTTTTATTTTCTGAACTTGCTGCTAAAGATCGTCATGGTGGAGTTGGGCCCCATCCCACGTTTTGATATGGGGCCCCATAGTTACTGGTTATGACATTAGAGAAGAAGGTTCTTATTGCAGATCATAGCTCTATATCCCATACCTATATATCGAGGAATGCAGAACTTCTCACAATTGAACGGGTGGAGCTGTGTGCTCCGCGTCTTCTGTGCTCCGGTTCTTGTGTGCTCCGTGTCTTGTGTGCACTATGTGTTGTGTACTCCGTGTCTTGTGTGCTCCGTGTCTTGTGTGCTCCATATCTTGTGTGCTCCGTGTCCTGTGTGCTCCGTGTCCTGTGTGCTCCGTGTCCTGTGTGCTCCGTGTCCTGTGTGCTCCGCGTCTTGTGTGCTCCGTGTCTTGTGTGCTTCGTGTCTTGTGTGCCCAGCGTCTTGTGTGCTCCGTGTCTTGTGTGCTCCGCGTATTGTGTGCTCCGCATCTTGTGTGCTCCGCGTCTTGTGTGCTCCGCGTCTTGTGTGCCCAGCGTCTTGTGTGCTCCGTGTCTTGTGTGCTCCGCGTATTGTGTGCTCCGCGTCTTGTGTGCTCCGCGTCTTGTGTGCTCTTCGTCTTGTGTGCTCCGGTTCTTGTGTGCTCCGCGTCTTGTGTGCTCCGCGTCTCGTGTGCTCCGCGTCTCGTGTGCTCCGCGTCTCGTGTGCTCCAGTTCTTGTGTGCTCCGTGTCTTGTGTGCTCCGGTTCTTCTGTGCTCCGCGTCTTCTGTGCTTCGCGTCCTGTGTGCTCCGCGTCTTGTGTGCTCCGCGTCTTGTGTGCTCCGCGTCTTGTGTGCTCCGTGTCTTGTGTGCTCCGCGTCTTGTGTGCTCCGCGTCTTGTGTGCTCCGCGTCTTGTGTGCTCCGGTTCTTGTGTGCTCCGCGTCTTGTGTGCTCCGCGTCTTGTGTGCTCCGCGTCTTGTGTGCTCCGCGTCTTTTGTGCTCTGCGTCTTGTGTGCTCCGCGTCTTTTGTGCTCCGTGTCTTGTGTGCTCCGCGTCTTGTGTGCTCCGGTTCTTGTTTGTATATTTTAAACATGTTGTAATGAAGTAGAACTTGACTGCAGCTCCCAAGTCGTCCCGAGGCTCCGAGGAAGTATATTGGAAACTCAGTACCAGATAAACACATCGGCGAGAAGGCAAAAAAAAATCAATTTACAGTCAGAACTGCCTGCGAGTGCTTGCAGAAAAGCAGAGACACCTCGGGGAGTTCTTCAAGAGTCGGGGAAGCTCACAGTGAAATGACTTGAGTTACTATAGAGCTCGCCTTGTAGCCGCCAGTCTTTTCATACATGCGCTGGCAAGGTCTGCCATGAGATACGGGGGGATGTAAATTTACATAGCCGGAGAGGGTCATCATACATTGTCAATAAAATCACAATTACAAGCCTGGCGTGTTAGCCGCAGGGATATTAACCCTGTATTACATGTGTCAGACGCAGCCCCGGGATAATATATACTATTAATTTGTTCCACACTTACGCCGGAGCTCTAAGTCCGGTGTTTACCTCTGTGCCAAACATCATCTTTACAGCATGTTTCAGAAGGCAATAGCGCGATACTGTTCGCATACTAATGAAGCCGATGCGTCTCCGCTCTGCTGTCTTCCTGACTTTACAAATGTAGCAGAGCTCAGTTTGTCAAATGCGACAGAACTTGGTTACGTGATCTGGGGTTTTCTATAAAACTACATTATCAGTGAGTTATTACTGATATTAAAAGAAACCGTTGAAGGACAAATCCAGCTCTGCTGCATCTGGATGTATATGAATGAAATTCACGCAGGATTTTATTATTTTTTTTTGTTTGGCAACAGTCCCGATTTTTGTGGGACAGTCCTTCCAACCGGGCCACAAAAAAGAATTTCTGCCATTTTGGGGTGTTCTCAGGTGGGGTGGTTCTGTCAGTGAGTAATCTATGTAGGTGTTTAGGGTGACCATTTACTGCATCTATCAGATATCAATTTCACCAGCTCAACGACCTCCTGAACTACCGATCAGGAGCAAGGAGATGGGCAGTATATGAAAAATAGTGTGCCCCCTCGGCTGATTGGTCAAGAGGGATCACCTGACCTGCTGCCACCACGTCTCTAGACCTCTTTCAGGTGAGCGTATTGGTAAACGTCCATAATACGGATGATTTTTCATGAGTTTGTCATCAGTATTGCATCAGTATTACAGATCCGTATTACTGATGGGCAGTCCCCTAGGGAGGTGATTGAATTACATAAGACAGCCCCTATTGAAAAACGAATGCAATACGGATCGCATAGGGACCAAATATATGGATACATGAATGCACAGTGATCTTAGGGTAATAAATACTTCGTAGGAAAAGTGCCAGAGGCAGAAATCAGAGAACGAGTTTATTAATTGAGAAGCTCCTCAGAATACAGGGACTAAAGTGTAACTAAACTTTCAAAAAAAACTTCTGACACGTCAGAAGTTTTGATCGGTGGGGGTCCGAGCACTGAGACCCCTACTGATCGCTAAAACAAAGCGGCAGAAGCGATCGGGTGAGCGCTGAGCCGCTTCGTTTGTGATCTGCTTTTCTCGGAGAGCTGAGTAGTTGGTGTACGGACTTATAGACTTTCTATTGAGCCCATACATCAACTGCTCGGCTTTCCGAGAAAAGCCAATCGGCAACCAAGCAGCTGAGCACTCACCCGAGTGCAGCTCAGTGCTCGGACCCCCACCGATCAAAACTTCTGACGTGTCACTAGGACATGTTAGAGGTTTTCTGAAAGTTTAGTTACCTTTTAAGCGTTTTATATTTTTGTTTTGGGTGGTGGTCTCATAAAATTAAACTTTTCTCTATGTAGCAGAATCCAAATACATATGGAGACTTAAAAAATGGGGATATCCCATCTTTGATTTATACGGGCGGTTTATCTATACTACTACCTATATATCCCCTTACCAGGCTGTAGGTATTACCTTTATATACTCCCTACAAATCTTTATTTTGGTTTAACTTCAGCAGTGATTTAAAATCCTGTGGGTGGCGACAGTAACATTTAGTTAGTCAACTGATGACAGCATCAGAAGAGGGGTGTGCTGATCTTGTGGGGGGCAGTGACCTGTCTACTGATGTGATGGTGTTAGTGATAACAGGAACTAGGTGACAGGGGCAATGTTATAATCAGAGAAGGAAGGAAGGAAGACAAGTGGGAAGTCACAGACTCAGAGTTATATAGTACAAAGAGCGTGACCCCCCAGCTGCACATAGTATTTCAGGAGATGATTGTGCTGAGCTTTTGGGAGGCAGTGGCCTTTCCACTCATGTGATGATATTAGCGAGTATAGGAATGCATTTTATGAGGCAGTGTCCTGAGGTCAGCATTGATAGAATACCTTATTGGCCTTATTATCCTGAGAAAAAATATCAGCAGCAGAAGAGGAGTGAGCTGATCTTGTGGGAGGCAGTGACCTATCTACTGATAATATATTAGTGATTACAGGGCTGTATGTGATGGAGCAGTGTCCTGAAGTCAGCATAAGAAAAATTCCTTGTTGATATTCATAACCTGGAAATATTGACAGCAGCTGAAGAGGAGTTTGCTGATTTTGTGGGAGCCAGTGACTATTCTACTGATAAGATACTAGTGATTACAGGCTGTATGTGATAGGTCAGTGTCCTGAAGCCAGCACAGATAGTATATGCTCCTGCCATTCATATCTTTAGAATAATAACAGCAGCTGAAGAGGAGTGTGTTGATTTTGTGAGAGCCAGTGTCCATTCCACTGATGAGATACTAGTGATTACAGGGCTGCGTGTAATGGGTCAGTGTCCTAAACTCAGCATGAATAGTATACCCTGTTGCTATTCATAACCTGGGAATATTGACAGCATCTGAAGAGGAGTGTGCTGATTTTGTGGGAGCCAGTGACCATTCTACTGATGAGATACTAGCGATTACAGGCTATATGTGATGGGGCAGTGTCCTGAAGTCAGCACAGATAAAATACCCTCTTGCCATTCGTATCCTGGGATTGACAACAGCAGCAGGAGTAGACTGTGCTGATTTTGTGGGAGGCAGTGACCTATCCACTCATTTAAGTGAGCACAAATCTACATTTGACAGAGGCAGGTTGATGAAGTGGTCAGAGATTTACCACCAAGACAATGGGAATGATAAGAGCAACAGGAGAAGAATCTGCTGATCATGTGGGAGGAAGCTCATAGATTTTCTTGAAGGATGAGGTTGGCCGAATGCCGAATGCTCCTTTAGTAGCACACATTTTTGTAATGATCTTGTCAAAATGAATCAGGGATATTGTTATGTCAAACGTACCTCGATTTAAGAGGCATTTCTCCAGCTTATTAGGGTTATATAATACAATTATATCTGTGCACAAACAATCTCTACCATGTTTAATGAAGCACAAAATGTAATTCTACAATGAAAAAATGTCTGTTCCTCGGCTTTTCATTTACCTTCTTTCTTTTAATGCATTGTCCATAATATGTGGATAAAATTGTGGGCACTTCAGATTTCCCTCAATGGATCTCCCCTGTTTAGGACTATGAACACTAAAAACACCTTATTTTCCTAGTTTATGATCCTCACCTCTTCTTCCTTTTGGGCTTAGGTCTAGGAAGTAGTAAAATTACATCAGACACTTTTAGCAGATATAGTCATAGAGTCACCCAGGCTTCATAGAAATGCACAGCCCCTGCTTTCTCCTCCCTCCTTCATTTTTCTTTATCGGTGGCTCCTCCTCCTAATGCAGAGCCTGATCTATTGCAGCCTGGGAGCACAAATTATAAAGATCATGTAATTCATGTGTTGTTGTTTTTTTTTATTTACAACAAAGCCATAGAGGTTGTTTTTTTTCTGCCAATTACAGAGGAATATATTAAAAGTTTTTATTTAAAGCCTACAGATGTGTCCTCCCTTAATTTATCTCTAAACCAGACATACTGTATCACGAGATGTATGGAGCGAGATTTTAAACAAACATGAAAAAAAGACATATACCCCTTATGAATGCCATCCATCGGCCATCCGTCGCCATAGACTACCATGTTTTAAACCAGACACATTACTATAGTGTCCATAGTTTGCAAGCCCTTGAGAAAGCTTTGTACACGAAACGGCTGTTGCCTGACACTGTCTTCGTCTTCCCCCCACACCTTTTTACAAGCATAAAAAAATGTCTACGTCAGACCGGGTGAGTGCGTTTTTTTTTCTCTCTACTTGCATTGTGTTACATATGGTCTTACCTACGAAGCCCAGCACCTCCCTAGACTTATACCGCAGCCCCTTTTGCGTCTCCGTGGGCAGCGAACTGCCGAAAGTCCAGAAAGACTACTGGTCCCAGCAGTGCCGACTGATTCTCTTGTACTTAAGCCCATTGTATTGAATTTGTTTCATGACAAATTGTATAACTTAACAAAATTCAAGAAAAGTTAAGGGTGAACACATCTGTATTAGGGAATTCTGAGTTATTCTGGGAACCCCAGTGCAAGATCCTCCTCTATTAGCCAGATCAGAGAGCGGCCACAAAGAGCGTCTATTGCTCTTTAGGACCCGACATGTCCTAAAAATGTCCGTATGTTACACAGACAGTTCATTGATTTAAATGAGAGCTGTGTAATGCTTCATTTTTCCTGTGGTGGCGCTACAGGGAAATTGAATACTTGATGCCAAGTTCCCTCACAGATTACAGCTGATCACTGAGGGTCCCAGCACCAGGACGCCTACTAGGGATCCTTCTAATAAAAAGGTATTGTCCAAAATGGACAATTCCTTTAACGACAAGTGGTCCAGAAAGAGAAGTAGGCCATGCCTTTATGTTTTATAGCACCATACAATCCATTTATTTCAGCAATCTATGATCACGTTTGACTGAAGGCATTTCCCATGGTACATTGGTATTGCATCGTCTTCATCGCCATCAACATCATCTTTTTAGCCCCTAGCTTAATACTTCAATGGAGGCCATCATTAAAATAAAATAATATCGCAATATACATTTAAGCACACCCGGTAATTGTCTGATCCAGCAGAAACCATTGGATATCATAAGTGGATGCTGACAATTATTGCACTTTTTTGACATGTGATTGGGGGGGGGGTAATAATGAAAGGAACCCTCCCACACAAGAGATAAAGTCATGTGGGGAATGATTTCTTTTCATTATTTCTTCTTTTTTACTGTTTGTGCTTCTGCATTGAATGTAAAAAGCTCAATAGGCGAGATCTCTGCATTGGCTGCAGATCATTAGCCAGCGAGATTTACATGCTCGAGTCCTCAGTGGGCTTTGTGTCTCTCGGATAGACTTTCTGGATGATTGCATTCCCAGGGATATACCAACACCGCACTCTGTTTAAGCAAAAGAAGTACCCCCGCCCATCCCCCGATAAATAGCGTGATTTAATTTCTCCCTGGGAATATTTGAGCCGACATCCTACTTGTGATGAGTGGGATGCTCTTGAACGCCCCTGTGTATAAACATATTGATTGAAGTGCAGTTTTCTTGTGAAATCTTCAACATCATCATCTTGATAAAAATGAAATAAACATAATGACTAAGGTCTTCAAGGATCAATACAGCAAAATAAAATTATTTTCCACTAATACCCAGTCTTAGGGTTCATCCACACGCTCCGGAATTGCTGCGTTTTTTCCGGCCGGAGTTTCGGCCGGAAAAAACGCTGCAGTATCCAATAGTAGCAAAGTAGATTTAAGAAATTTCATCCACACGCTGCGTGAAATTTCCGAGCCGAAATTGACCTATGGTGCGTAATTTAAATTCCTGCTACGGATAGATAGATAGATAGATAGATAGATAGATAGATAGATAGATAGATAGATAGATAGATAGATAGATAGATAGATAGATAGATAGATAGATGGATGGATGGATGGATGGATGGATAGATGATAGATAGATAGATAGATAGATAGATAGATAGATAGATAGATAGATAGATAGATAGATAGATAGATAGATAGATAGATACAAAGATGTAAGGATCGCGGTTGCAGAGTGTAACCTCAACCGGACGGGAAGGGACCCATCAGCCCAGGGCCTCGTGCATGCGCTATTGGCCACTTACTCTGGTAGGCACAGTCTGACTAGAGGTTCCTGTGGACGTGAGCCTGACATAACCGCAGCAGGCGGCATGATGACGTCACTGCATCGCAGCAGCTCTTTGTGACAACAGGGTTAGGTGAGTTTCAATATTTTTTTACTTCATTGACGCAAAGGGGGAACTATTAATGGAGGAGGGAAGCCTAACTGCTGTATGAGGGCATCTATATGCGCCTATATGAGGGCGCCTAACTACTATGTAATAGCACCTATCTGCTATATAGGGCCACTTTTTTCTATATTGGTAGCCTATCTACTATAAAGCCTATATGGGGGATCCTAACTACAATATGGGGGCACTAAACTACTATATGTGGCCTAACTACTATATGGGTAAACAAAAGAGGACTACTACTGTGTGTGTGGGGCACAAAGGGTGACATAATTACTGTGTGGCGGCACTATTACTGTTTGGGGGGCAGGATTACTGTGTGGGGAACTTAGAGGAACATTATTACAGTGCAGTTCCTAAAGACGGCACTAATACTATTTGGGAAAATGTGCGGAGGATGCGAAAAAATCAAGGAGACAAAAATGTCTGTGCTATAAATTCTGCAGAGACAAGTCGTGGCTGGAAGAAGTCGTCATGATGCTCTGGCCCAAATTAAGAAGAAAAGGGAAAGTGAATGATGTCAATCAGAGAAGACATCACCTGTGAGTCACTGGATGTAACTGTACTGTATTTACTTATATGGTCTGCAGAGCACCTGTAAAGAACTGCTATCTACCACCAAATGGTCACTGTGTGGTGGTTATATTCAGTCACTCTGTGGTGGTAATATGTGGTCATGATGTGGAGGTATTAGTCAGTAACCTTATGGTGGTATTATTCAAACACTATGTGGTGGTAATGTGTGGTCATGGTGTGGTGATGCTATTCAGTAACATTATGGTGGTATAATTTAGTCACTAAGTATTAGTAATGTGTGGTCATGATTTGGTGATATTAATCAGTAACCATATGGTGGTATTATTCAGTCACTATGTGATTGAAATAAGTGGTTATGGTATGGCAGTACTAGTCAGTAATAGAATAGAAGTATTATTCAGTTACCATGGGTATGGTGTGGTGGTATTATTCAGTAACAGTATGGTAATAGTAGTCAGTCACTATGTGGTGGCAGTACTTGGTCACAGTGTAGAGGTATTATTCAGTAACAGTATGGTGGTATTATTCAATTACCATCTAGTGGTAATATGTGGTTATGGTATGGCGGTATTATTCAGTAATAGTATGGTGGTATTATTTAGTTACTAAGTGGTGGTAATATGTGGTCATAGTATGATGGTATTATTTAGTCACTATGTGGTGGTAATATGTGGTCATGATGTGGAGGTATTATTTAGTAACAGTATGGTGACAGTCACGATATGGTGGTAATATGTGGTCATAGTGTGGTGGTATTATTCAGTAACAGTATGGTAATATTATTCCGTTACTATGTGGTGGTAATATGTGGTCATGGTGTAGAGCTATTATTTAGTAACAGTATGGTGACATAATTCAGTCCCAATATGGTGGAAATATGTGGTCATTGTTTGGCGGTATTATTTGTCTCTTGTATAGTAGTATCATTGGTAATATTGGCCTTCGTATAGTGGGTGTTGTTCAGTAACATTATGGTCATATTTGTTCCTTGTATAGTGGTATTTTGTGGTAACTTTATGACTGTTTAATTAAAGGTATATTATTGTACATAAAAAATTGTCTTATAGCTATGTTGTTTATGAGACCCGCATCGCCACAAGGGCCCGCACATCCCAGAAAAATTTGCCCTGGAGCTCATAGAACTCTAGTTTCGCCGATAGAGAGATAGATAGATAGATAGATAGATAGATAGATAGATAGATAGATAGATAGATAGATAGATAGATAGATAGATAGATAGATAGATAGATAGATAGATAGATAGATAGATAGATAGATAATAGATAGATAGATAGATAGATAGATAGATAGATAGATAGATAGATAGATAGATAGATAGATAGATAGATAGATATGAGATAGATAGATAGATAGATGGATAGATAGATAGATAGATAGATAGATAGATAGATAGATAGATAGATAGATAGATAGATAGATAGATAGATAGATAGATAGATAGATAGATAGATAGATAGATAGATAGATAGATAGATAGATAGATAGATAGATAGATAGATAGATAGATAGACGGACGGACAGATAGATAATGAGATAGATAGACAAGGCACACATTTACTAATGCGAGGTCACAAACTGATGATGTGCGACAAATTTACAGTAAAATGTGATACTTTTCTGGTCACTAGTAATAAATTTGGGAGCACGGTCCCCAAGGAGACATAGTTTAGACCACATAGTGTAAGAAAGGTAAGTGAAAATAGCGCAAATATTTGTGCAAATCTAAGCCCGCTCATAGTAGAGACAGATTTTATTTTCTGGCTGTCAGAAACGTGCTCCTTTTAAGAAATTTGGCGCAAATCACTTCGACTACCTCCTTTACTTAGACTTGTGCGAGATATGTCAGTCTTAGTGAGTGTGGGCCAATGCTTTTATTCCATCTCTGCCGTGAGACCAAAGCCACTAAACAGGAACAGCTATAAGATGATATAGAGGGTGGTGGGCACTAGGAGGGTCTACTGTGCTGTATCTAGAATCAGGGGATTGTTTGCTGTGCCCGGTATCCAGCAGGAAGATGTAGCAGATTGTACAGACAGTCATTTTTGATAGATCCATTAGCACTGCCAAGAGTTACTGACAGTCAGTCCCGCCCTCACAATCCTCCCAAACTATCTGTCTAAGCAGGTTGCTGACTGCAGTATATACCTCACCCAGATCTAAACTCCCAGTACTGCCCCCGGGACTTCTACAGTTTTTGTCAGTCTCTACAGGCGCATGGAGATACAAAGTAGTCACCCACTGGCTGTGACTGCTGTTGCCAAGCAACAGCCCACGAATACGCAGGCCTGAATACCTGCCAAATACAACGCATGGAAATAATTATTCGTTAGGGTGTGCAAATGATCGGGAAAGCCCATTTTAAACTTTGAGTCCCTTCTGATTTTGATTGGCTCACCATTATTAATAGGATATAAATGAAAATAATCTGAAATTATGGAAATAATAACGTTTCACAATTGTTCTCAATGCTGCGGCCCCAAAAAAATTCCACTAGTCACAACATTTTTTTAAAATAATACAACACAGGGGAGCACAATGAGACCATTTATCACTAAGATAGAAAAAAAAACCTCTAAGTGATCCCTTTGGAAAATATAGATGCAAGTATAACTGAGATGACTTTGTCAGATGCAGAAGAGCTGAGTTTGTCATTTGGCACAACCTGTCCTGATAGGACTTCACATATTTACTTAGTTATGACCATGTACAGAAAATTCAGCCCCTAAGAGGTGAATGACAAATTCAGCTCTGCTGCATCTGTGTGAAGAGTACATAGCGACTTGCCTCGGCCTCACATTAACCATTAGAGAAACATGCCGTGCGTCACATCATAAATAATATAAAATGGCAACACAGAAATACGTTTAATGGAAATAAATAATTCAGCACGCTGTATATAGAAGTACATATAGAACCTACATTGTGTGACCTTGTGCTATACGAGAAAATTCAACACGTGTCAGGCGATAAACATCAGAGAACAAACACCCGGCAACCATTGCTGTAAGAACACGAGCCGGTGGCGGCAGCGTTATGGTCGGGGGATTTTTTTCATGACATTCTCTGGGCCCACTCATCCATGTAGAAGGCTCTGAACTGATTTGGGTATGAGCCCATGGTTGTGGATCACGTCCTGCGATACATGCTGATTGTCTTCCCCGGGCAGATGGAATCTTGCAGCAAGACAATGCGACAGGTCACACGGCTAAAAATGTCCGACAGTGGCTGGAAGAGCCCGACCAAGATTCCTAAGTACGTCCCTGACCCCCTAATTCTCCAAACTTGAACCCAATTGGGCATCTGTGGGACCTCCATCGCCTTGTTCGCTCTATGGATTCTCCCCCACGCACCTTCCAGCAAATGTTCGATCCACTGCAGTCAGCACAGTGCCAGATACCGGAGACCACCGACCAGCACCTTAATGATCACTCCCCGCCCGTCTGGCTGCTGTCCGGGCTGCTCAAGGCGGTTACTCTGGTTATTAGCTGGTGGTAATAATAATGGGACTCCACTTTGTATATATTGATTCATTGGTTTCCTATAATACCAGTAAATATTCCCACATACTCCACAACCTGACAGAGCACTATACAGGATAACGCTAAAACCGCAGGTTGCGGCAAAAATTAGAGCGGCCCTTTTGAGGGCGTGGCCTATATAAAAGGGCGTGTCTACATTTATTTAAACCCCTTATATTAATATCTGATTCCAAACCAGACCCATTATATATATATTCTGACTATATATTCGGACCCGGAAAGTCAACATGTCTGCTTTCTAGAGTTGTCCTCTTCTGTCAAGTTTTTAGAAATTCTGCTTTGTATTTATATCGGTTTCTGGAAAAGTTATGTGACAACAAATATGGCTGCCGTTGTACAACTGCCCATTAGTTCACAGACCGTCTGTATAAATAGTACCGTTTGTGGTGTCCGGAATTAAAAGAAAGAGTCATGTGGTATGGAGTCATAATGTAACGTGGCCAGGCTAGACAGGGAAACACGGCTTGTAATGGCAGCACTCGCTTTATTCACAAATCTTTGGACCCGGCAGATTAAATATTGCTCCCGGCCCAGATCGCTATTTAACTGAGCACAACGGACACTATATCACGCGGCCTTCAGTCGTGCCTCCGTGTGGTCACTGCGGGGCCAACCACCCACAGACTACAGGGGGTTATTAGGCTTTACCCGCCCGGCTGCACCTTATTCACTTCTACTGCTTTTGTTGTATCTTACTGCCCCAAGTGGGTCCTCACCGCTACCTGTCATTACCGGTACACCAATGGTCGCCTGATTTGGGTAACCACGCTGATACTCCATACTTGCCAACAGTCACGATTTTGGTGGGAAAATCCACAAACTGGATTGCAAAAAGGGGTGGAATTTCTGAATATTTGCATGAAAAGTGGGTGTTTACTACTGTTTAGACAGAGGCTAAAAATGTCTTGATTTTAGGGATTAAAATGTTGGTAACTATGGTACCGGAGACACACTCCGTAATGGACTGATCCTTTTCTAAGGTTATGTCGGGCCACTGGGACGGTACTTGGGTGCCCTTGTGTATATCTGGTGATCCGGCGTAGTTGCCCTCTGGTGTTGTACAGACCCGCCAGAGGGAAACTGGTGCCAGAACTGATCCTATCCTTTCCCATGGGGTCATTCCTGGCATCAGTTTCATCCGTTTTTATGCCAGATGTCTACCTTTGCTGGACAGAAGAGCGTTGCTTGCAGCATTTTTCTATCCAGCAGCGGAAGTCGTACCGGTGCTCCTCTGTTGTGTCCGGCTCAGGCTAAAAACAACAGGCCGGACGCAGCCAATATATGTGACCCAGCCTTACAGTCTTTCTGAATACAATCTTTCTCTTCTATGGACACTTTTCTACTCTGTCTAGTTCTCTGCTCCCCTCTATATTGTCCTTGCACCACACACTGACTCCTCTGCCTACTGACGTGACAAAATGCGGGCACTGCTCTCCTGGGCGTCCTCCCACTCTTCCCAGTATGACGTTCTGAGCTCAGGCGAGACCAGACTCACCAGCGTACCATCGCTAGCGCCCCTCTACTTAGACGGGCCGCGTTGTCACTACCTGCCTCCCTAAAGATGACGCAGATAGATACAAGAGGGCGAGACAGACAGGGGTTGACACAGAAGGATATACCCGAACCTGCAGGTATGGCGCGTATGAAAAAACATTTGCCATGACCTATGGATCCTGAATTTTTTGCATAGAAGTCAATGGAGAATAAAAGTGCACTCTGGAGCTGTATTACATGGACAGCCATTCATTTGCAATGAGCAGCCGTCCGCAACATCCCGGACAAAATCATCTGGTGAGACCCGGACCAACTCTCAGATTAAAGTGGTTGTTTGTGATGAGACCAATATAAGTGCAATGATCTATACGTACAACCAGATATGTAATGACAATTTCTTCTCTATTCGGCCATTGATGTCACACTTTTAAGCAAATTAATTCTCACTGGTGTTCAGCTGGTACAGCGGGAACAGAACATGAACTTTATGGAAACTGCATAACTCATAGGGAACCTTAAATGTGCTATAAAATAAAATCTACGCTCTACTCAAATACATCGCTCTTCAATGTTCCTGTTCTCCTAGTCTGCCCAGTATTTCACTGGATAAAGCAGCATTTTGTTCTCCAGAGCTGTTCTTCTTACTAGGCAGGAAGTACCAACCCTAGTCAGCCATTTTAAGGCTATGAAGATCTGTCTTTGGTCACCCAAGCACCAACCTTCATGTGAATGCAATAATATCCTGCTTCTCCCCTCTCTGTTCATCAATTTTGTGTATGTAAAGCTTCAAGATTTGTATGGCTTCAGTAACCCTTTAATACGGAGTTCACCTCTTCTCTGGACCACCATGGATATCATTAACCTCCTCACTGCCCTGGACCACCAGGGATTTTGTCATCTACCCCTTCCCTGCCCTAGACCACCAGGGATGTTCTCATTTATCCCTTTACCACCCTAGATCACAGGGTTGTTACCATTAATCCCTTCACTACCCTAGACCACCAGGGATGTTCTCATTTATCCCTTTACCACCCTAGATCACAGGGTTGTTACCATTAATCCCTTCACTACCCTAGACCACCAGGGATGTTCTCATTTATCCCTTTACCACCCTAGATCACAGGGTTGTTACCATTAATCCCTTCACTACCCTAGACCACCAGGGATGTAACCGTTGCTGCAGGAGAAATCAATATCCGGATATTTTCTGGAGAAACAACATTATAAAATATTTTTTTACAATCAGTCTTTTATATATGAGAAGATGCAAGATGCAGGTAAGCTAGCGGCATGGTAGGGGGCCTACCCACTGTTACTGCACAGGGGTCCTCAGGTGTCTATGTCCGCTCATACATTACTACGTCTAGGGGAGAAAACCCCTGTATATATAAACGCCAGTATTAATGTGTTATAATTGCAAACTCCTCCTCTAGGGATTTCCATTCATTTCAATAAAAGGTGCGGTCAGGGGAAAAAAAACAGCAATAATAATATGATAAGGCCTCAAGCACGCGACCGTAAGAGTTTTACTGTCCGCAAATACGGATCCGCAAATAAAGATGCAAATCCGTAGTCGCGCAGAAGTGCCCGTAGACTTCTATGGGCGAGTCCATGCCGCAATTGTGGACAAGTGTAGGCTATGTTCTATATTTTGCGGATCATTTCCACGGCCCGGACAGACATCCGTAAATATACGAAAAGGTGTCCGTGGCCTCTAGAACTGAATGGGTAATTACGGATGAAAATTACGGTCGTGAGCAAGACGTTCAATTTACAAAAGAAAAAAATTGCAACGCTGGATGACAACCAATGTGGGCACCATTACAGATACCACAGCTGCCATCTTTCCTAGATTCATGAATAGCAACTCCGCCTAGATATATTGCTGTAAATCTAGATGTATGGATGATGTAATGGCGGCATTTACCGATATAATTAAGTTTGGGGTGAGATGATCCTATAAGGACCTGGGTCACTTTTATGGTGGCATCTTCGGAGCAGCTGACAAATGCGAGGAATTCTCCGGCTATAACGCTCCCCCGCGTGGTGTAAGGTCATTGCCGGCCTCGTACATTCAGTTATGTGGCATCTCTCCAGCTGTGATGACAGGAATCATGGCCTCTTCTCTGACCTGTATCTCAACTCATCCCTATTTCAGCTGAATATTTCGATCCCAGGGAATTAATAGACACGTTGACACCAATTGTCTTCTATGAAGCTCCAGACATGAAATGGAATAATGAAGTACAGAGATATCTTATTCCAAATCCAATGGTACTGCTATAGGGTTGGTTCCTTTTTTGCTGCCATACCATCCTCCACTCTTTCTGAGATTTTGGGACATGACGGTGCGGATTCATGTCCGTTCAGCCACAAGGGAATGAGTGAGGTCATCTGTTCCGACTCACAGTTGGAGTTCCTCGTAGAGAAGGTTGATAGGGTTGAGCTCAAGTTCTTCCACATCAAACAACTTTTGTGGATACCGCATTCGAAAATGTTGCTAAAAAATTGTAAGCCCAGAATTATCTAGAATGTCGCCAGCCGCTGGCCACGTTGGGTCTGCACGACAACCAGCTCGCTCTGTTGACATCATGTGGCAGATTTAAAGGGACATTCTGCATTGGACGACTGCTTGTGTTTTTAGGTATATATATTGTGTTTGGTTTTATTTCACCTGGTGCTTGTAGTTCAACCTCCTTGTTATTGATCCCTGACTCGACCCCTAGATATGTCTTCACTTTCACCTCTCATCTATCTATCTATCTACTTTCTATCTATCTATCTATCTATCTATCTATCTATCTATCTATCTATCTATCTCACATCTATCTATCTATCTATCTATCTATCTATCTATCTATCTATCTATCTATCTCACATCTATCTATCAGTCGACTGCGCTATTGATTCCGTCGTTAAAACGGAAATCTGCTGGAATGGTGACGAACGGAAACCATTAGCAATGTTTCCGTCACCATTGATATCAGGTTTCAGTTTGACTTTTCGTTGCGGGGTTCACCTGACGGAAACTTCAGACGTTACCCTGGAACGGAAAGCCAACGCTGACGTGAACAGGCCCTAAGAGTTGCAGCTGAGGACAGAACATTTTTACCGGCTTCATTCTCCAACACCCATGAGTCCTGTTCTAGATTGTGTGGCCTAGACCCCATAACCACAGTCTGTGAGATCGTCCCATGTGTAAAAGGAACCTTGGAGAATTTTTTAGACTTTGGAGGTCTTCCTGGTCTACATAAGAGGGATTTGTAAGGAAATATTCAGTTTTGTTACACTTTAGCTTGCAGACAAGAGGGTAGGAAAATCCTAAACATTTATCCCATTTGTAAATACAGGGGTGCACTTTGTTATTCGACTCGAATTCACAGAGATCCTCTTTTGAAGTCAATGAAAATAGCTTGAACTACAGCGCAAAACCCGATGAAATATTCAGTAGGTTACATTATGGGCTTGACAAGAACATTTTACATTCCTATGAATAATTGAGATTTAGGATATGAAAATCTAAGAACTTTATTTTATGTATATTATGCTGCAAACTAATATGGGAAAAATTCATACATTTTACTAAAATTGTCTACGTTAAGTTTAGTGCAATCGAATTGCTTAATTGGTCAATTTTTTTGCATCAATTTTTAATTTCATCACCCAATGAAAAACATGTTAAAATATATATATAGTAAGGATAACAGAATGTTTTTCAACCGGGAAGACTAATACAGCAAACTGCAGTCATTTACCTCTATAGGGCCGATAGATAGATAGATAGATAGATAGATAGATAGATAGATAGATAGATAGATAGATAGATAGATAGATAGATAGATAGATAGATAGATAGAGAGATAGAGAGATAGAGAGATAGATAGATAGATAGATAGATAGATAGATAGATAGATAGATAGATAGATAGATAGATAGATAGATAGATAGATAGATAGATAGATAGATAGATAGATAGATAGATAGATAGAAGGTATTTGTATTGCTTCTATCAGTATTGGGGGGAATATTCTGGCTGGAAACCAATTAAACGTGATTCAGTAGGAGGTAAAGATCAAGACCCTGGACAGCGCTATACAGTGGAGAGCTTTCATACACCTCCTGCAGAATCAGGAATATTTAACCCCTGTCATGCCTGCACTGTGTTATTCCTGGGAGTAAATTAAAGAGTCAGTGTACATGTAACTCTCTGGTGTTACATTGTATGTACATGTGGCAACTCCCCTCATTCAGATAATGCAGGTCCACCTGCAGTCCTATGCAAAACTACAGATACAGTAATATAAAGTAATATTACCATCAGTTACAGACAAATGACAAACTCAGCTTTATCTGTATATGAAAATCCACACAGCTGAAAAACATGAAAGCTATTCTTGTACAATTGACTGTAGGTTTTATTGAACCAACTTAATTCTGTCCCTACAATCAATAAGTGTTAATCATGGAGATGAACATCCAGCACAGACACATCACTTATCATCTGCGCGCTTCACTGATTACAGGTCAACATCTACTGTAACACCTATTAACACAGCTAAGCTAGCAAGGCCGCACTGTGGACACTATAGTGTTAACACAACTGAAATGGGGAAGATAGGAGGAAGAATAGACTAATGTATCTATCTCATATCTATCTATCTATCTCATATCTATCTATCTATCTATCTATCTATCTATCTATCTATCTATCTATCTATCTATCTATCCCATATCTATCTATCTATCTATCTATCTATCTATCTATCTATCTATCTATCTATCTATCTATCTATCTATCCATCCATCCATCTCTCATATCTATCTATCTATCTATCTATCTATCTATCTATCTATCTATCTATCTATCTATCTATCTATCTATCTATCTATCTATCTATCTATCTATCTATCTATCTATCTATCTATCTATCCATCCATCCATCCATCCATCTATCTATCATCTATCTATCTATCTATCTATCTATCTATCTATCTATCTATCTATCTATCTATCTATCTATCCCATATCTATCTATCTATCTATCGATCGATCGATCTATCTATCTATCTATCTATCTATCTATCTATCTCATATCTATCTATCTATCTATCTATCTATCTATCTATCTATCTATCTATCTATCTATCTATCTATCTATCTATCTATCTATCTATCTATCTATCTATCTATCCCATATCTATCTATCTATCTATCTCATATCTATCTATCTATCTATCTATCTATCTATCTATCTATCTATCTATCTATCTATCTATCTATCTATCTATCTATCTATCTATCTATCTATCTATCTATCTATCATACCATACAATGTTCCAGGTTTTAAAAAAAATTCTAGGCGCCTTTGGCTCCTAAATTGAATATTGCAAATCAATATTTTTTTGGCCAAATTTAAACACATTTATAGTTAATGTTACAATCGAAAAAGATTGTATGGAAAGCTCTACATCTCTCTCCATTTTTTGCTTCTTACAGCTGATAGTCAACTTTGACCTTTAGGGTATGTTCACACGAGGGCGTCCGTAACGGCTGAAATTATGGGGATGTTTCAGCCTGAAAACATCCCCGTAATTTCAGCCGTAACGGCATGTGCAGGCACTTGAACGCCGCGTCCATTACGGCCGTAATTAGCGCTGCTATTCATTGGAGTCAATGAATAACGGCTCCAATTACGCCCCAAGAAGGGACAGGTCACTTCTTTGGCACGGGCGTCTATTTACGCGCCGTCTTTTGACAGCGGCGCGTAAATTATGCCTCGTGTGAACAGACAAACGTCTGCCCATTGCTTTCAATGGGCAGATGTTTGTCAACGCTATTGAGGCACTATTTTTAGACGTAATTCGGGGCAAAAACGCCCGAATTACGTCCGTAAATAGGCCGTGTGAACATACCCTTAAAGAGGACCTGTCACCTCTCCTGACATGTTTGTTTTTAGTAAATACTTGTATACCGCATGAAATAAAAATTCTTGAGCATCTTCTCTTAAAAATCATGGCATTGTGCCATTCCTCTGTTATTCCTCCTAGAAATTTATGAATAAATTGACAACTAAGTTTTACCAAATGGGGGGTGTCCCTACACAGACTAACAATGTCCAATCAGGGCTGCCTGTGCAGGGACATGCCCCTTCAACAAGGAGAATGGTAATGCCCAGTTGTCAAATTATTCATACATTTTTAGTAGGAATAACAGAGGAACGGTACAACGCAGAGATTAAAGAAAAGATGCTTTGTAATTGTTATATCATGGGGAATACAAGGATTTACTAAAACAGACTTGTCAGGAGAGGTGAGAGATCTTCTTAAAACTTTGAACTTGAAAACTCTTTAAAATTCTGGCTTGGATGGGGGTGGGCCACACTTTCCATACAGCCCAGGGACAATGGTTCTATTAATCTGCCCCCGGCTGCTGGTTGTGGCCCATCACTTTCCTCTGCAGAGATACTTGGTATCAGCAGCTTTTCTATACGTGGTGCGAGTCAGAGGCGAGTCTCCTCCTAGTGTGCGGCCCGTCTGCTATTCGCAGGGGATTTTTTTCTTAAAGTCACAAATGGAGACTTGACTAAGTCCATGTCGCCATTTGCAAATTCTACAGGAGGCCTGTAGGTGGTGCCCTTTCTTAAACAGTTGAATGCAATCTATTGTTCCCAGTCATCAGCCATTCTGGCTGGGGAGAAGCGGACTATAGTGTTCCCCAATGGTTTTACTAAGACGTAATGGCTGTAAGTGGATATTTCCAACAGATACACGTAGTAAAGTGGTCAGAATAGATTAGCTTTTCAGCGCATTAAAACTTGAGCAGTTCTCACCTTCTATTACATTAGTCTTATGCTCCTGAGTGGCCACACCAATTAAGACATCAAAGATATTCACAAAAAGCCGGAAAGGCACTTTACAAAGAAGCTGAGCAATAGACTACGTGCTGCTCTAAAAGTCCCAGCCTTCATTACATCACCCTCCCGATCCATTAGCCGGCAGCATCACCAGTAAACGAGACCGGCCTTCGTGCGCTGCACCATCCCAGGCGCGCCGCAGGCTACTGCTCAGGGACCGGGTGTGTAGAGCCCATGGACAGAAAGCTCCGCTGCTCACAGGACAGGACCAAGAAGAGTTTCTACAATGAACAGATGCGCGGTGTGCGTCAGAGACGGGTCTAGCGTGTGGCGCATCTCCTATTCGCAAGGTGGAAATGTTGTTTTTTTAGAATTACAGTTGCGGGAAATCGACATGCTTGAAAAAGGCTTCAGTAACAGAGCCGAAACGTGGCACGAGGTCGAATAAAAACAACCGTTCTTCACTTTGAATTGGAGTGCTGCCTATTTTTGGATGTAGATAGATAGATAGATAGATAGATAGATAGATAGATAGATAGATAGATAGATAGATAGATAGATAGATAGATAGATAGATAGATAGATAGATAGATAGATAGATAGATAGATAGATAGATAAATGTGTGTAGAGGTACAAGTACACCAGTGACTGCAAAAGAATACACAAGAAAATGGCGACAGCACACTGCGAACACTAATGTCACCTAAACACTATGTATAAATAAATATGCATTACTGCTAAAGCTACTTACAATAGTGAGCGCACATTTTGATCAAATTGTGTGAGCTCATCTGCCACGACAAGGCGACCCCTATAAGGCGTGTCCCTACGCTGCTCATACCCCCAGAACTGGGACTAAGCCTACATGTATCTGGGGATGGTAGGAACCAGCATTAAACTAATTAAAATCACCCAGGGCAGAATGGGAGGAGTGCAAGATCAAAAATGGAGGCAGTGACTATCCCCACATATATGAAATACACAAGAAAGATTGATCAACACATTCCGGCAAAATGGAAAAACCGTGTATACAGGTGCAAGTACGCCTGTGACTGCAAAATAATACACAAGAAAATGGCGACAGCACACTGCGAACACCAATGGCACCTAAACACTATATATAAATAAATATGCATTACTGCTAAATCTACTTACAATAGGGAGGTTCTTAGCGCATTGTGCTGGAATGTGCTGATCAATATTTCTTGTGTATGGTATATATGTGGGGATAGTCACTGCCTCCCTTTTTGATCTTGCACTCCTCCCATTCTACCCTGGGTGATTTTAATTAGTTTAATTCTGGTTCCTACCTTCCCCAAGTATATTCTGCAGGCTTAAACCCAGAACAGGGTGTATGAGCACCTTATAGAGGTTGCCTTGTCAAGGCAGACGGGCTCACACAATTTGATCAAAATGTGCGCTAAGAACCTCACTATTGTAAGTAGATTCAGCAGTAATGCATATTTATTTATATATAGTGTTTAGGTGGCATTGGTGTTCACAGTGTGCTGTCGCCATTTTCTTGTGTATAGATAGATAATTAAGAAGGGAGTATCTATCTAAGTTAGAATTTTCTCAGTCTCCAGTTTTGCAGTCTGTTGTACCTTGAATTTGCATCGTAAATGACCCGTAGCGTCTTACACTTGATAATCCGCAGAAACAGGCAGTTAGAGATAATAAAATGAATTATCTAAGTCAAAAACATTGAGCTGCTGATTTCTCCTCATCAATCTCTGGAACATTCAGGTCCTCTTTACTGAGAGATAAGCGGTGTGAAGTAAGAGATGGAGATGATACGATAATGTGGGCTTACTTGAGCTTCTTGTAGTGCGCTTCCTCTTTCATGTAATTTCTGGGGTCTAGAAAAGTGACCACCCAGATGAGCCAGATATGTGGTAGGAGTGGTTGTCACTCAATGGTGAGGGCGTCTTGTCGCAGACTAGGGCAGCATCAGGCTGGTTGGTGTAATGGTGTGGAGAATGAGCATTGTTGTTTTTGTATGTTCATGTATGTTCCTTAAGACCAGTCCACTCAGCTACTATTGACTACCACTGGAGAAATCTAGACAAATAGTTTTGTTAAAAGGGTTTCCCTACTACAGACATTTACGAATTGGAATGATGAGGGTCTGACTGCCGGGGTCCCCATCGCTCCTGAGAACAATGATACCTGGTCCCCCGTTGTCTGCTGAGAGGTGGTTGTGCATTCATGGTCTCTCTCCCCCAAAGTGAAGGGAAGAAATAGCCAATTTCAGAAAGCAATGGGAGCTCAGGGGACAGTGACACAGTTAGAGCTTAGCTGTTAGATGTCTGACAGCGAGGAGGAGCTAAACTGCTGTCTGTTTCCAAGGGCAACCAGCAAAATTATAAAAGCAGCTACGTATATGGATAGAAACAGGAGCATAAACAGAAATTATAGAGCACCCATTATGATATCTAGTATGTCAATGTTTTTATATATATACTGTGGTGAAGATAATTGATAAAATGCTTGCTGCCTACAGCCACCACTAGGAGGAGCTCACTGATTTATATAAATTCGATTGAACTCATTGGGAATTGTATAAATCTGCATGCAGTAAGCTCCCTCTACTGGCTGTAATGACGGGGGTGGGGAGACAGACAAGTGAGCCCTAATCTACCCACCACTCAGTCCCTGCCTACTTGCAACGACCCGCCCTAGGTAACGGGGTACAACTGGGCGACGGTCCCTACGCTCAATAAGTGCACGACAGACAAACAGACAAAGGTACACAGAGCTAGGGGAAGAAAGGGCAGTTGCCCACGGCAACACCGTGAGCAACAAGAGAAGTGAACAAGCCGAGTCAAACCAGGAGAGTACGAGGTACCAAACGCAGAGCAGAAGAGTAGTAAACAAGCCGAGTCAAACCAGGAGTGTACGAGGTACCAAACGCAGAGCAGGAGAGTAGTCAGCAAGCCGAGTCAAACCAGGAGTGTACGAGGTACCAAACGCAGAGCAGGAGAGTAGTCAGCAAGCCGGGGTCAATAAGAAGCAAGGACAATGGTACAAGAAGCTGCAGCAGGGCCAGAAAACCAGACGAGAAGAATCACAAGCAAGGAGGAACAGGAAAGGCAGGTATGAATAGACAGAGGGCGGGAGTTAGCTCCGTCTGGCCAGGCTGTGATAGGCTCTCCCACTCCTAAGCCTGCCATCCTGAGTGGTGGAAGATGGAGTCAGTCTCACAGACATAGAAGCAGGTGCAGACTGTTTACATATGGGCGTGGATACAGAAGCTGTGCCTGGCAGATCCTTTACACTAGCGGCTGGAGATATACAGAATTTTATCAGCAGATCAGTTTAGTGCCAGGCCCCCCTTTAATTCAGAGCATGGACTGGCTCTAGGTTAAATAGAACTATGGAAATATGCGGAATCAGAGTCAAAGGGGTGTAGACAGATAACTTTGTTCAGGGCCCCAAATGCGTCTCCCAGTTTTCCTACAATTTTGGGCTAAAAGTCCTAAATTTGGAAAACTCTATTCTTTTTAGTGCGGGGGAGGGAAACTAACTTTTATTGACTAAACTTTTTCTCGGTAAATCTAATCGGACTGAGTTTACTTTAGAAACTTGTACTAAATAGAAAAAGTAAGGATTGTTTTGTAAAATTGCCAGAACGTCGGCTTTATAGCTGGTGTCATAAAACGATTAGGTTCCCATAAATAAAGTTGTACGAGTCGGGTACAGTCTGCTCCTGCGGTGGTTTACAGCGCGGTGACAGAATAACATAGTGGCTCTCCCATTCTACACAGCCATAAATAAAAGATGATTATGCAGCTGTTATGGAGGTTATTCATCTGATTTGGAGGATGAAATACAATGCGTGGCGCATACAAACCGCTCGCCGGCCGCCTTGCGGTGCGGCGTCAGATAACGATAGTTGTAGCATATGCTTTACTGAACATCCACATTATATTATAAGGACGGATTATATCTCCTAATCCAATAAAATCTTAGTAAACACATGAGATTATTTATGGAAAATACAAAACAATTCACTATAGGCAGACATTGGACTATGTTCACATTTTGTGGCACAAAATGCCACCCCTACTGCACTCCCCCAAAAAAACCTGCAACACTGTGATCAAGCTGCTAGTATGGATTTTACGCAAACATTTTTAAGACATATTACTGGAACTACAGTAGAATTCCTCTAATCCAGAAAATCTGATAATTCGGCACTTGTTTACAGCACAGAACGGCAATATAATGTGAAATTTTACAAGACGAGAAGAAGACTGATCAGAGATAACCAATAAGGACATTTCTTTGGTTAACCCCTCAATGAGCACTTTGTCCTAATGCATTTAAAATTAAAAAAATATACAACTTTGCAAATAGTCTTAATTAAAAATGTCCTGCCGTTTTGTATACAGCTCCCATGCAGTCCTATGTGTCTCCATAGTAACAGACTACAAACAAACCTTGTGTAGTCTGATCCTGCCCTTCCATCCATCTGTCCTCTACTTCTTGCTAACATAAATTTGGTAGGTTAGTAACACATAGACAAGAGTATAATAACTGCTCGATTAGAGCAGGGTTTGTTTGTAGTCTGTTACCATGGAGATGCATAGGTATGCATTAGAGCTGTAGATGCAAAACGATAGGACATTTTTTATCAAGATTTGTAGAAATGCTTCATTTTTTAGATGCGTTAGGTTAGTAAAGACTGAAGCGCCGTAAAAACACAAAAATTTGGGCAGCCACCTGTACGCTGCCCAACTTTCAGAGACAGACACCCAGTAGAGGAGTCCGAAACATTTTTTGTTTACCATTTCTGCCTTCTCATAACCAGTCCTGCATTTTATAAGTCGTTTTTTTCTGTCTTCAGTCACATGATCTAAGAGAATTGTTATTCCATAGAAGGTTATTATTGATCTTTTTGACTATTCGCCCTATTAACGGAGCAGTTGGAGGAGGTGACTGTGATAAGTAGCAGACAGTGTTAATGACAGCAGAAAAATACATAGCTTCATGTTAGATGATGAACTCAGGGGCTCGGGAATCAATGCTGACCTTTCAAGAAGGAAACGACTCTTAAACGTCTGTCGAAATAATTTATCAAGTGATACTAAGGATGTGTTACTGGGAGAGATGATGGGGTTAGCATTAAAGGTTTGTCCACTTCCAGCAAATTAATGTTATTTTTTTGTATAATTAAAAGTTCAAATACTTTCTGTATTAATTCCTCAAGATCTCTGCTTGCTGTTGTTCAGTAGTTTACTAATATCTAGTGTATTTGTTGATCTAGGATGAAGAAGGGGTAAATATTGATATATTTTATCCATAGTAGTCTAAGGTTTTATGGGTTCATCTCAAATATTCCTGGAGGTCTAGGTCGGTCTGGTAGTTAACACTTCCCATAATATAATTTTTTATCGTTTATTATGATATGGTTTATGATGGTGAAGGGGTTAATTAATGGCGGTTGTCTAGATCAGAAAAGTGTACCTATCATTTCATTTTATATAATAGAAATAGGTCCAGAATTCTTATAGGGGTCGGAGCTGTGTTTGACATGGGTGCAAATCCTTTTCTGCCCTTCACACCACAATCCAGTTCAACGTTTTTTCCTGAGCTCCTCGGAGGAGGGTTCCCGGGCACGAGGACCTTAACACTGTCACTAGAGATGTCATTCACAACAATGTATTTATAACATACATTTAAAGGGGTTTTCCCATGAGAGACATTTATGACATCCACAGGATATGTCATAAATGTCAGATAGATGCGGGTCCCACCTCTGGGACACGCACCTATCGCTAGAACGGGGACCCCTCTACCCCGTTCCACTACTATGTGTGTTGCGGCTGATGCAGTTGAATGCCGACCATGAATTAGGAAACAGCGTAGTTTGCTGAGCTACGCTGTTTCCGTGAGTCCCATAGAACTGATTTTTTTAAGTAAAAAAAAAAAAAGAACTGAATGGTAGTTACGGAAACAGAGTAGCTCAGCGAGCTACGCTGTTTTCGTAACTCCCGACCATATAGTCAAGAAGTGGCCGGGGAGGCAGAGGGAACAGAAAAAGGTAGAACGGGGTTTAGGGGGCCCCGTTCAAGAGATATGTGCGGGTCCCAGAGGTGGGAAACTCATCTATCTGACATTTATGACATATCCTGTGGCTATGTCATGAATGTCCCTGGTGGGAAAACCCCTTTTAGGGTATGTTCACACGGGCTATTTTCAGCCAATTTTCGGGCCGTAAACGTCCAGAAAAACGGCTGAAAAATCGGAAGCAGAGCACCTACAAACATCTGCCCATTGATTTCAATTGGAAATACGGCATTCTGTTCCGACGGGGCATTTTTTTCCCCAAAAGCGGCATGTAAAAATACCCTTAGGGTATGTTCACACGCTTAACCAAAAACATCTGAAAATACGGAGCTGTTTTCAAGGGAAAACAGCTCTTGATTTTCAGATGTTTTTTTTTAGCAACTCACGTTTTTTGCAGCGTTTTTTCCGGCAGTTTTTTTAGCTGTTTTTCTATAGAGTCAATTAAAAGCAGCTGAAATCAATGGGTAGATGTTTGTAGGCGCTTTGCTTCCGATTTTTCAGCCCTTTTTCGGGATGTTTACGGCCCGGAAAACGGCTGGAAATAGCCCCTGTGAACATACCTTAAGTCTACATAAAATTCTTAGAAACACAGGAGATATTTTGACTTTATTAACTTATTAGCAAATTAGTACTAGCAAATTAGCTTTAAAAAATGTACTAGCTGGAAATAGAATTATTGTTTTTTATTATTTATTATTATTTTTTTTTTTTTTTTTTTTTATTAAAGCGACATGAATTCCAGTACGCTGAACATAGAAAAAAAGGTTTTGGATACATAACATGAGACAATAAAAACAAGTACAATAAACACAAGCTTAATGAATGACAGGAGAGAGGGCCCTGCCCACGAGGGCTTCCAATCTACAGGGGAAGGAGACAGTAGCTGGGGGTAGAAGCTGTTTAGGGTAATTGCAGGGTGTAAGATTTTTTGAAGAGAGGAGTTTTCAGGTTGCTTTTGAAGGTTTGGATGATGGGAGAGAATCTGATGTCTTGGGGTAGAGAGTTCCATAGTATGGAGGAAGCACGGGAGAAGTCTTGAAGACGAAGATGTGAGGAGCAAATAAGAAGAGAGCTGAGAAGAAGGTCTTGGGAGGACCTGGGATTATATGTAGGGAGGTATCGGGAAATTAGGGCAGATATGTATGGGGGGGGGGACAGGTTGTGGACAGTCTTGTATGTCATTGTTAATATTTTGAACTGAATTTGCTGGGCAGTGGGCCACCAGTGAAGGGACTGGCAAAGGGGAGAGGCAGAGGTGAAAAAAGGGGGAGATTAACCAGACGGCAGAGTTGAAGATAGAGGGGTGCAAGAGTGATGGGAGGCCACATAGAAAAATGTTGCAGTAGTCTAGGCGGGACATGATGAGGGCATGTACAAGCATTCTTGTTGACTCGAGGCTGAGGAAAGAACGTATTTGAGAATTTTTTTTTTAGGTAGAGCTGTCAGGAGGTGGTAAGGGCTTGGATGTGCGGGTGATTCAAATTTTCTTTAAAGAGAACTGGTTACTGACAGGTAATCTTCCTCTATTGCCGAAAGAAACTTTCTCTGGAGCAGCCGGCTCGTCCAGACACTGAGCCCCAGCTCCTGGACTAGGATTTCAATTCAGAAATGGCCCAACTAGTTCAGTAGATTCAATTGCTGTATGTTTTTTTGCACATAGTAAACCATGACGGGTTAGTTGATTCTTCCTATGGATTCCATTGGTGGGTGAATTCATTCCCGAAGCGGTGACCCCCAAACCGGGTGAATACATTCGCTTATATCTATTTCCTATCAGTTTTCCTCCAGCTTTGAGCCTTATGCTTTCTCTGTAAGTGAATTATGTTTCGTAAACTTTTGAAATTGCGCCGTAAATCTTGCAACGCTTCTAATGCTCCGACATAAGGACTGCGTGTAGTGTGGAGGGACGACCAACCATGGTGGTAATTATTTATGTATTCTCCTATCAATATTCATGCTGCTTTGTCTTTTTGCCTCTGAGAAGCGCCACCAGGTTTTGTTTGTGTCTACAAATTTCTGAGTCACTTGTGTCTGCAAACCAACAAATCCGTAATTGAATCCAAGGTTACCAGCTGTCAGGTTTTGGGCCAAACTGTGCGTTTCTATCCGGTGTTATGCAGAAAAAAATCATAAAAGAACAATCTGATATGAGATGAAAATGGAATCAGGAGACTCGTATGTGTGATTTCCCATATGCCCTGCCACAAAAACAAAGCAACGGGGGGAGCGAGAACCAGAGGAAGCAGATCACCGACTCCATGGCTGAGCTTCATGGAAATGATAAACAGCTTCTACCTGGCGATGCGAATACAATCATTGGCAGCCACCGCCAGTTCTGTAATGTGCAGAAATCTTTGTGGCAACGCAGCCTCATAACTGACCCCTCTGGTCCTCATTTATACATCATACAGGAACTCAATGAAGAAGAACACGATGGCGGAAGAAATGTTTCAAAAATTCCACGTACAAAATGAATACTAAACTACGCAGGAGATTTAAAGGGGGTGTCTGGTTTAGAAAACCCATTTTCAAAGACCCTATTAAGAAATTCTGAATTCAGGACCTTATTGGGGACCTCCAACCAGAGGGGAGAGTGGCAAATAAAGAGTGTATCTCTCTCAGGAGGACCCAGCACATCTGTGCATTAAACAGTCAACCTATTGATTTCAATATGCGTCAGGTAATGCTTAATTTCTCCTGTGGTGGCGCTGCAGGGAAATTCAACACTTGCTTCCAGGTTCACTCGCAGACAATCTCTTGGTCCAATATAAGGCTTGCGATAATGAGTTGATCGGCTCTTATCTATTCATCCCTTATTCGTGGGACATTTTAAGCCCCGATCCACCCAGGAATGCCAAGAAAACCTCCTAAGATAACCCACTTCAGGTGCATTTTTACAAGTCCCACCTCCTTGAGGTCCTTTTAACGGCACAATTCAGCAATAAACCAGAATAAACCAGCGTGAAGCATTTGTGAGGCGCTCATTAAAACTAGTAGACTGTCAGTGGGGCAGTCTTACCATCAGTTTCTCAGAAGCTAATTCAAAGGAAACAACCAATATGGCGGTCCATCCTGTTGTCACATTTGCACAAAAGGCCGCCAGAAAAATGCTAATGCTAATTATTACCAAACTTTTGATTTCCCACAATCACTTCTGATTTATTAATATATTAACAATTGATCTTTGGGTTTTTTTCTTTTGTTTTTCAACTGGAGAAAATAAAAGATTAAATTAATTGTCTGATCAAACAAAAACACCATTTTTAACTACCCTTTATTGATAGATAACCCTCTGTTCAGAACCCCCATCCATTAGGCACAGTGGATGACAGATATAAAGAGCGTCACTCGCTCCGGAGGACCCAGCATGTCTCTATGTTACACGGACAGCCCACTGAGTTCAATAGGCAGGATGCAATGCATTACTTACCCTGTGGTGGCGCTGCAGGGAAATTAAACACTTGCTGCCAGATTCCCTCTCAGATTGCAATTGTTTGCTGGGAGTTCCAGAAGCGAGACATCCTCTGATCTGCTTATCATTAAAGGAACCTTCTAACAAAAAAGGTTTGTCCAAAGCGGAGAATCCCTAAAAACAAACAATTTCAGAGAAATATTCCCAGAACTGATCTTATGCCGTGATCATGTTTTTTCTATAGTATTATCCAGTATTTTTATTTTTTTACTTATTGCAGCTCAAATTTCCATAGGAACAGTTCTAATAATCTTTTTCTAGAACCGTGTCTTTGACTGTAGCAGGAAGCACATTTATTAATACATTTGCTCTTTCACTTCCAGTACATGTGAATGTAGCCCTAAAACGACCGGTAACCAATGAGAGCAATGGGATCATATTAATACAGCACACAGAGGACATCGGAGGGCGCAGAACATCACTACACAGGCAGTGTTTTATTTTTCTTAAGACATCAATAGACCAGTAAATCAGACCATATGTCGGTATCCTGGAGTGTGTGTAATACACTACAAAAAGAGACTAACAAGAGATACATCTTTGTAGCTGTCTCTCCTCCTCTGAGATTCCCTTCCCCTTCACCAACTGCATCCTTCACACTTGAAGACGACTGCCATGTTTGGGAGCTTAGCAGCTATCCTGACTGTCTGTTTTAATAAATACTTGTATTCCCCATAAAATAACTGAAGCTCCTCTGTTATTCCTCCTGGAAATGTATGAATAGAGTGATACCTAGGTGTTACCATTTTCATTGTTAATAGGGTGTGTTTCTACACACTCGATCCCTCTCAGCACCGATTGAACAGAGTCAAAATGTGTAGGAACACGCTCTTTTAACAAGGGGAAAGTAAAGCCTTGTTGTCAATTTATTCATACAATTCCAGGAGAAATCACTGAGGAACTGATCAATGCAGAGTTCTAAGAAAAGATGCCCCACAATTGTTATTTTAGGAGTAATACAAATATTTAATAAAATAGACATGTCAATAAAGCGGGCAGGTCCTCTTTACTACACCACACAGGCGAGCTGACAGCTCCTCTATACTATACTACACCACACAGGAGAACTAACAGCTCCTCTATACTAAACCACACCGGAGGGCTGACAGATCCTCTATACTACATCACACAGGAGAGCTGACATGTCCTCTATACTACACCACACAGGAGAGCTGACAGCTCCTCTATACTAAACCACACAGGAGAGCTGACAGCTCCTCTATACTACACCACACAGGAGAGCTGACAGATCCTCTATACTACACCACACAGGAGAGCTGACAGCTCCTCTATACTACACCACACAGGAGAGCTGACAGATCCTCTATACTACACCACACAGGAGAGCTGACAGCTCCTCTATACTACACCACACAGGAGAACTAACAGCTCCTCTATACAACACCACACAGGAGAGCTGACAGATCCTCTATACTACACCACACAGGAGAGCTGACAGCTCCTCTATACTATACTACACCACACAGGAGAACTAACAGCTCCTCTATACTACACCACACCGGAGGGCTGACAGATCCTCTATACTACATCACACAGGAGAGCTGACAGCTCCTCTATACTACACCACACAGGAGAGCTGACAGATCCTCTATACTACATCACACAGGAGAGCTGACACATCCTCTATACTACACCACACAGGAGAACTGACAGCTCCTCTATACTACACCACACAGGAGAGCTGACAGATCCTCTATAATACACCACACAGGAGAGCTGACAGCTCCTCTATCCTACACCACACAGGAGAGCTGACAGCTCCTCTATACTACACCACACAGGAGAGCTGACAGATCCTCTATACTACACCACACAGGAGAGCTGACAGATCCTCTATACTACACCACACAGGGGGGATGACAGCTCCTCTATACTACACCACACAGGAGAGCCGACAGCTCCTCCTTACTACACTGCACAAAAGAGCTGACAGATCCCCTATACTACACCACACAGGAGAGCTGACAGATCCTCTATACTACACCACACAGGAGAGCTGACAGATCCTCTATACTACACCACACAGGAGAGCTGACTGCTCCTCTATACTACACCACACAGGAGAGCTAACAGATCCTCTATACTACACCACACAGAAGAGCTGTCAGATCCTCTATACTACACCACACAGGAGAACTGACAGATCCTCTATACTACACCACATAGGAGAACTGACAGATCCTCTATACTACACCACACAGGAGAGCTGACAGATCCTCTATACTACACCACACAGGAGAGCTGACAGATCCTCTATACTACACCACACAGGAGAACTGGCATATCCTCTATACTACACCACACAGGAGATCTGACATGTCCTCTATACCACACCACACAGGAGAGCTAACAGAGCCTCTATATTACACCCACACAGGAGAGCTGACACATCCCCTATACTGCACCACATAGGAGAGCTGACAGATGCTCTATACTACACCACACAGGAGATGTGACAGATCCTCTATACTACACCACACAGGAGAGCTGACAGCTCCTCTATACTACACCACACAGGAGAGCTGACAGCTCCTCTATACTACACCACACAGGAGAGCTGACATATCCTCTATACTACACCACACAGGAGAGCTGACAGATCCTCTACACTACACCACACAGGGGGTCTGGCAGCTCCTCTATAATACACCACACAGGGGGGCTGACAGCTCCTCTTTACTACACTGCACAGAATAGCTGACAGACCCTCTATACTACACCACACAGGAGAGCTGACAGATCCTCTATACTACACCACACAGGAGAACTGACAGCTCCTCTATACTACACAACACAGGAGAGCTAAGAAAATCTTTTATACTACACCACACAGGAGAGCTGACAGGTCCCCTATACTACACCACACAGGAGAGCTGACAGATCCTCTATACTACACCACACAGGAGAACTGACAGCTCCTCTATACTACACCACACAGGAGAGCTGACAGCTCCTCTATACTACACCACACAGGAGAGCTGACAGCTCCTCCATAATACACTACACAGGAGAGCTGACAGCTCCTCTATACTACACCACACAGGAAAGCTGACAGATCCTCCATACTACACCACACAGGAGAGCTGACAGATCCTCTATACTACACCACACAGGAAAGCTGACAGATCCTCTATACTACACCACATGAGAGCTGACAGATCCTCTATACTACACCACACAGGAGAACTGACAGATCCTCTACACTACACCACACCACACAGGAGAGCTGACAGCTCCTCTATACTACACCACACAGGAGAGCTGACAGCTCCTCTATACTACACCACACAGGAGAGCTGACAGCTCCTCTATACTACACCACACAGGAGAGCTGACAGATCCTCTATACTACACCACACAGGAGAACTGACAGCTCCTCTATACTACACAACACAGGAGAACTGACAGCTCCTCTATACTACACCACACAGGAGAGCTGACAGCTCCTCTATACTACACCACACAGGAGAGCTGACAGATCCTCTATACTACACCACACAGGAGAGCTGACAGCTCCTCTATACTACACCACACAGGAGATGTGACAGATCCTCTATACTACATCACACAGGAGAGCTGACAGCTCCTCTATACTACACCACACAGGAGAGCTGACAGCTCCTCTATACTACACCACACAGGAGAACTGACAGATCCTCTATACTACACCACATAGGAGAACTGACAGATCCTCTATACTACACCACACAGGAGAGCTGACAGATCCTCTATACTAGACTACACAAGAGAGCTGACAGCTCCTCTATACTACACCACACAGGAGAGCTGACAGCTCCTCTATACTACACCACACAGGAGAGCTGACAGCTCCTCTATACTACACCACACAGGAGAGCTAACAAGTCCTCTGCAAACAGCAGTTCTTTATCAATAATGCAATCTAGAAATACAATCTATATTCTCTGCAGAGCAGGGGCGAATACAAACTGCAGAGGGTCCCTGAGCAAGAACAGTATATGGGCTCCTTGCTCTCCAATAACTCATCATAAAGAACCACCCTTATGTTTTTTCAACCGTCCACCAGTAATCATGAGTAATGAAAGTCATTAGCTCAACCCCTTACATGAAATCTGATGTACAGTAAGAAGTGCAGCTGCACAGGTTGAACATATGGTGTGTTGAGATATGTTCAAGTTTTTTTCCAGAAACAGCACCACCCTTGTCCATGGGCTGTGTCTTGTATTGCAGCTCAGCCCCATTCACTTAAATATGACAGAACTGCAATACCAGACACAAAGCAATGGTCATGGGTGGCGCTGTTCTGGAAGATTGTAGTAGTCCTTTTTTCCAAACCCTGGATTTGCAGTACTATTATAGATTATAGATACAGTATTAGTAGTGAAAGGCCTATAAATTGTTATGCCAGTTTGGATCCCATATACCATTTTTGGTTACCACCTATAAAGAATATTGTATTGTCTGGGTCCTCTATAGTCGGATAATAACATATTGAGGATCATTGAAGTAAAACATATAGATAGAATTGCTATTTATTTAATTTAAAGACACACTAAACCTAAAGTGTTATTTTATTTGCATTTTATATTTGAATATAATGTATTGTTCCCTGTTATCAGCCATTTGAGTCTGCAAAGGTACTGACTGTAGTGCTTTTGAATGAAATGACTGGCAGGTCACATCTCCTCTGGTGAGAACAGATTTGCTAATCAGGGATCTGGGACAGCTGGATGACAGTAGCCACACTGTGATCACCCAACTTTCCTAGAATCAGATATTAATAAGAAAATATCAATTGTTTTTGTTTACTATTTAATAGAAGTTAACAACTCAAAAACAGAAGATTTAAGTGAATATGCTCTGGATCTTCCAGATCCCTATATCAATGGGTTAGATCTCAACAGACAACCTCTTTCCATATGTCCTATATGGACATCATTGAGGAGGGTCCACTGCTCAGTATTCCTCTCTTTGAGCCAGCAGCTGCATATTGTGTCTCTGGCGGGCACAATCATATATTACATGGTCGCCCATTCATTTAAATGTACCGTAACTAGAATGCATTGGACCATCCCCACCTCCTGGGCCCTGTAGCAAATGCTATGGCTGCTACTGCTGTAGTTACGCCCATAGACACAATGAACTACTACCGCGAGAAATGTGTGGCTGGGAGTTAGGGTATGTGCACACACACTAATTACGTCCGTAATTGACGGACGTATTTCGGCCGCAAGTACCGGACCGAACACAGTGCAGGGAGCTCCTAGCATCATACTTATATACGATGCTAGGAGTCCCTGCCTCTCTGCAGGACAACTGTCCCGTACTGTAATCATGTTTTCAGTACGGGACAGTAGTTCCACGGAGAGGCAGGGACTCCTAGCATCGCACATAAGTATGATGCTAGGAGCCCGGCTCCCTGCACTGTGTTCGGTCCGGTACTTGCGGCCGAAATACGTCCGTCAATTACGGACGTAATTAGTGTGTGTGCACATACCCTTAGAAACATTGAACACAGATGTGGATGTTCATTCAATGTGAACAAGCAGAGATGTAGTGTAAAGCATGGGGGATGATCAGGCAGGAACAGATTTCAGACTCTCTCACACTCATTAGACAATGCAGCTGAACTGCAGTTATTGGTCCTCTATTTCCTAATAGAGCAGAAGTACAATCACATGGGGATGATCTCAAGAAAAGAACCCCTGTTTATATTCTCTTTTAGGGCATATATTCATCATAGAGGGACCCCACACCCCTCAACTTGCCAGAATGGAGAGCCGCTCTGGCGGACCTGGAGTCTCCATGCATTACATGGACGGCCGTTCATTAGAATAGACGGCATGTAATGATACATTACAAATGTGTGGCTGGCTGTGGCTTCCCCCGGCGATCACAGCTGATCGTCAGGGGTTAGGGAAGCCAGACCCGCAGCGATCAGGTGACTTCTTTTTTTTAAAAAAGGGATTGTCTTCATATTTGCCATAAAAATTATTTTGACCTTCAGAAATTATGTTTTTCTTCTATGGTGGAGCAGCCGCAGCGAACATTAAAATCCCATTTATCTTAGCGAGTCAATCACATCTCCAGCAGGAAACATTAGGCTACGTTACAATGTTGATGGTCCTTTTTAATGGATTTTGGCTATATTGACCTATTAGATTTCATATTAAAAAAGAACAGAAAAAGATAAAGTTAACACAGCAGAAGTAACTGGATCCTGCTCTGTATTTCCATTTCCAGCTTGTGACTTTTATAGGGTATCTGGTGTAGGATAAATGTACCTGCCTCCTGGTTTAGATATTTGCTGTATGAATTCAGGAGTCAATCTGCAAATCCCCGAGTGTGAGAGGCGATGGCGACACTTACTGGATGATCTAAGGTCTTGGGAAGCATCTTGTCAGCCTTGTCAGGATGTATTAGGATTCTTTGTTCCTCTATCTCTCAAGCGTCTCCTGCAAGACAATAATCCCCCTTTAAAGAACAAGGGCAAATAAAAAAAACCTGTACGGCCTTCATTCCGCGTAGACAATGTACTTATTTTTCTGTATTTGCTGTTAAAATATGGATGAAATTGGTAGAACAAAGTTTGTCGTCCCAAAGGATTCGCTCTATGTACATCCAGTACTTTCAGATCCTATATTAACATTCGGAAGAAGGCACGGAGGAGTCTTTTGATGTATCGGGATCAGAAATATTTACAGCATTGTATGATACCACCAAGTCTTGTGTCGAAAGAGTAAAGGAAGTTGGTTGAGACCGCTGCAGTAAAATATTATCCACCCCCGATCCAGTTTTATAAGGGAGTGGTCAAGAGTAGCGGAGTCCCTGTAATCAACGGAGATCACGTCATTCCTATGGGTCGGGTAGATGATGGGTACCACACCTCGTCCAAGCACAAATTCCCAATTGTGAAATCCATTCTTGGGATTATGGTGATTCTGCCCCCAACTGCGGTGACATAGATGGTAGGGGGTGCATGTGGTCACCACGGAAATATCTATAGGGAACGTTGTAGCCACAATCAGAAGCATAACTTGAAGCTTCTGGGCCCCAATGCAAAATCTGTAACAGGGACCCCCACCTACCATGGGCCATTTATATAATGGTGTCTTCTTATATGGCAAAGGGGCCGTTGGGCACACTTAGGCATCAGTGCCTAGGTGCAACTGCAATGTCTGCTGCCCCATAGCTACATGGCATAACCACAATGCTTTCCTCCCTGTTGATTTGGGCTACTGTATTTTAAAAGGAATGTATCACTTTTTTATGAAACTACATAGTGAGTAAACATTTTTTATTTTATTTTATGATTTGTATATCTTTGTATGTTATTTCTTTAGTTTCCATGATTATGGGGCAGCCATCTTGTCTGTGCTACTCCCCGGAGCTTAGATTAGCAGTTCCACGTGGACTAAGCCAAAAAACATCTCATTGACTTATATAGGAGAGTGTTGTGGGCATGCTTTGTGATATCTGTGGTGGTCGATGTGCAGGGAGTGGGAGGGGAGGAGGGAGGAGCTAGGAGCTGTCTACATTACATGTCAATGGTGGATCCTGTGTTTTGAGCCTCCCGTTTTATAATAGAGGTGTTACCTTTCATTGTAATCCTTCTTGTGATGATAATGAAATGACTGCTGAGAAGTGATCTCTACAGAACAGGAAGGGTCAGTCTATTACGAGTTGTGGATCCAGTGTTATCTATATATAGGTGTTACCTTTTATTGTAATTCTGCCTGTTATAATGAGATGACTGCTGACCCTACCCCCAGTGTACACAGCACAAGCTGAAAAGTGAACTCTACAATATAGGAAGCTACAGCCTATTGTGAGGGCTCTGTGGCCATTCTGAAAACTGTACTATGTACACACATAGTGGAAAATTAAATAAAAAATATTTTACAATAAAAATGAACAACCCATTCAAATAAATGTAAATAAGTCTAAATAATAAGAAATAAATGTAAATACATTTAAATAATTAAAATAAAAGATATTAACTAAATAAATGGCATAAATACCTGATATAAACTATAGGTTATTTTCTGACGATAATGTATGTCACCTCAAAATTCTAAAAAAAAAAACATCAGGTTTTTCATAAATGTCTCTCTAAGATTCCACTTAAATATAAAACAAGACAAGGTAACAATTAAATAGATAAATATTTACAGGTAAAATATAACTGACTGACAGCACAGAAAGCAAACACTCCTGGCCAGCAATCCGTAAAACGCGGAAAATAGGCCGTAAAAGACTTGTTTACCGACTATAATTAGACCACCTGTCTTCTCCTCCTCAACAGCGGTCTCCAAGTTTCTAGGCTGTCTGCACAGTGATATAGCTCAGATGCTAATGTTTGCTGCATAGACAGATATACATTATTATAGAATATTACATTATATGTAACGTCGCTCCTGGCAAGTGATTTTTTTCATTCCTCAACTTTCCTCCACTATATGACAGGTGGCATCTGATGTCCTGAACCAAGGAGGGTACTCATTCTCCTTGTGGAGATCCAAATAGTAGAAAGGTCTTTAGCGCAATGTTTTCTGGGAAAAAGTATGCAAAATTTCTAATATTTCTTTCCTCCGGAATCCAAAGTTATGCTTCAAGGCTCTTTAAAGGAACACTCCAAACCTGATATACTGTGTTACTGCATAGTTCAGGGCTTGAGGGGGTGGAGCATGACTCAAGGATCCAAAGAACATCAATGAGAGAAGTCACCTCTTCTTCAGGCCCTACACTTGGCATAACACAGTGTATCAGTATTGCCAGGTCTGTCTCTTTAAAAGGTTGGACATTGACTTACAGGGGCGCCACCCATGCTTAACTGGTTCTCTATTGGCATATATACGTTTTTATAGCCTGGTTAATAAAACGGACTCCTGCAGTGGTCTCATTGCTAACTTAAAAGGGTGTCTCATGACAGACAACCCCTTCAGCTCCAAGAGCCCCCCTCAAAGCTATTTTTGCTGGGCGAAGCCGCAGACATATAGACACTTCCCCTGCCGTATTATATGTGCCCCACTCAGAGGTCAATTCGAGAGCCACTGCAACAAATGAAACATTAAATCCCCTTTACCTATGTTATTAATTAAATGCAGAGATTTGAATAATATCCTTATATCAGGGAACTGCTTTTTATGCAATTTCCCAATTCACTCTTTTAGGGTATGTTCACACGCAGAGTCATAAACGTCTCAAAATACGGAGCTGTTTTCAAGAGAAAACAGCTCCTGATATTCAGACGTTTTTTATGCTACTTGCGATTTTCGCAGCGTTTTTTGCGGCGTTTTTCACTAGAGTTTATGGAAAACGGCTCCAAAAACGTCCCAAGAAGTGTCCTGCACTTCTTTTTCGCAGCCGTTTTTTTATGCGTAAAAAAACGCAGCGAAAAACGCTCCGTCGGAACAGAACGCCAGTTTCCCTTTGAAATCAATGGGCAGATGTTTGGAGGCGTTCTGCTTCCGATTTTTCGGCCGTTTTTTGGGCATTTACGGCCCAAAAAACGGCCGAAAATAGGCCGTGGGAACATACCCTAAGGTTGCGGCTCCACTCTGATGTTTGGTCTCCCACAAGTCACAGTAAAACACAGCAGGCAACCTCAATGTTTCCCTATGAGGGAGAATGTTTCTGTGAAATTTGGACTTTTTGTAATTGTTGCCCACATTTTTTCCCCAGAGCGAAGCACTGAAGTCGTCCGCCTGCCCGCTCGTTGCATGCAACTAGAATTCATTATGGAGGCCAAGCTTATAGTGGCTTCAGACTGGAGTTTCACTGAGCAATGGAAACAACTTTTTTTTAGTTGTACCTCATTCAGACGAGCGTGAATCTCGTCCGTGTTCTGTGCGTTGGAATAACGCACAGCACACGGACCCATTGATTTCGATAGTGCTATTCACACACACGCGTGAGTTTTCACATAGCGCGTGCCTGTTGCATGGATCTCACTGCATGTCCTATATTGGTGCTTTGTCACGCATGTGAAAACCACGGACAGCACACGGATGCACATACGTGTGCTGTCTGTGTATTACGCATCAATTACATTGAAAAAAACTAAAAGTGCTTGCGAGTGCGTGAAAAACACATGCTCCACGTGAAGCACACTGATGCAAAAAACGCAACGCACACGGACAGGTTTACGGGCGTTTTATCTGTCACGCTCGTGTGAATGTAGCCTTACTCCCTCCATGGTATTAGGAACAGACTGAGGCAAGTGTCAGAGATACAAAGAGAATACAAAAGTCCTTCATGAATTCTATGACGAGGGATCGGATGGCACGAGGCCAAATCCAGCAATATATTCTGTGTCCGTTTCAACCCTTCAGGCTGCGCTTAATGGTAAGCAGTGAGGACGGGAGACGACCTAACACGATGTAATCTTCATCTAATAACCAGTCATATAAAGTGCAGATAAAAGCGCTAATGAGAAATATATAATAAAATAAAGCATGTGTTAATATATTCCCCCTCACATTTGCTGAAATAAAAAGTACTGAAGACGCGACAACTTGTCTATAGTTGAGACGGGCTGACTTCTCTCTGCTGAGGCCCCAAATTTTACCTCACCATCTTGGACAGCCTCCCTCCAAGAAGCTTGGTGTGGAACCAGGAAAACATTCTATATGATCGCCCGGTGCTATGTTCTGGTCAAGATCTGTCTACTTTCCCTTACCAAACACCAAGAAACCTTGATCAGGCTGATACCAGCAGCATCAGACTAGGGTTCCTTGGGTTCACACCAGACGACATGATTCTGAGGCCCATCCTCCGTGTATACAGGACATGTGCACATCCATTGCCGCGGTATCTCATTCCTATGGTGCCAATGACAGGTCTTGCTGGTCCTGTCTTCTGAAGAAATCCCTGATCAGACTTAAAGGAACATCCGGGTTCTACAAAACCCTGGTTGAGGAGCGCTGGAAGATTTAGAGATAGTACGGACCCCTTGGCACAGTGTGGTGCTTCCGTAAGTCATCGTATTCTCCCCTAAAACCAATGTTTTTAGGAGAAAATACCTCCGTAATAGTGGATGCAATAAAACATGACATTAATTATTTTTTGTCATCGATTCCATATGAATGTGTGAGGAGAAAATATCTGTTGGCCTGAATATAAAATAGAAGGAAAAACAGAGGTACCGTTCGAGGTGGGCACTGTCTGGTGGGGCATGTTCCCGGTGCTGGGTGCCAGAGAATGCACCGACTCTGTCTTGACCGGGGTATTTAGATCTAGGGCAGCAATCTGAATAGTTGCTTCAGATGAAGGAAGGCCTAGCTACAACTCTGACCCTATAATGGCACCATATTATGGTTCTGTAATACCGTCATGTGAATGCGCCCTAAGATTTTTCAGCCGAAACCACTGTTCTGAAATATTCCTACACAAAATATCCTGGGTGAGATGGTGGCACCATAAAATTAGCAACCCGAGAAACTACCCCAATTTTATCATTATGATGACATGGGGGTGGAGGAGTCCGGTCAGCGCATGTATTTATATATTCAGCATGAAATGTTCTTAACGTGAGAGATAATTATTCTGTCACACTTCTTACAAGTGTTTTTGAACACCTAGAAGAGTCAATTTACATTAGAAAATAGATATGTAAAAAATGTTAGATCCCTCCAAGACAATATATTTGGCATAACATTTTCTTCAAGGTGTTGTCCATTTCAGACAATCCTTTTTTTTAGAATGGTTCCCTAAGGATTAGCTGATCACAGGTTTCTCCGCTGTTGGGACCCATAGTAATTAGCTGTAATCTATTGAGGGACCTGGCAGCAAGTGTTGAATTTCTCTGCAGCGCCACCATAGGAGAAATGAAGTATTACACAATTCCTATTGAGATCTTTGGGTTGGCCGTGTAATGCACAGACATGCAGGTTATCCAGTATGGCTAGAAGGTGGGGCTCTGGAATATTTATTGATAAAACTTTACATCCCTACTAAGTATTTCTGAATTTTCTAGACTATAGGACGGATCCACATGGGATTATAATCTTCTCATGTGTAGCCCTCTGTTAAAGGAATTTTTTCAGCCAAAACTTCCGTAGGGCAAATTTTTATCTAGCAGTCTGATTATGTAACACATGACTGCGGGATCAGGTTAGACACAGGGTTTGTTTGTAGTCTGTTACCATGGAGACACAGGAGTCTGGATTGGACCTGTAGACACAAAACTGTAGAACATTTTAACCCCTTCCCGACATCCGCCGTATATATACGGCGCACGCCGGGTGGGGGAATATGGAGCGGGCTCACGGCCTGAGACCTCTCCATAGAGCGAGTGTGTCAGCTGTGTGTTACAGCCGACACTTCCGGGTAACGAGTGGGATCCCGTTCGAGCGCGATCCCGCTTGATTAACCTGTTAAATGCCGCGTTGAATAGTGATCGCAGCATTTAAATGACTAAAAACAGGGGGGCGACCCCCTGTAACGTCCCAACAGCCCCCCCGCGGCGAGATCGGGGGGAGACGTTGGTTGGCACGGCAGCCTGGGGGCCTGACGAAGACCTCCAGGTCCGCCATCTTTGTACTCCTATGAAGCCCTGCCTCCAGCAGAGCTTCATAGGAGACTGTCAGAATCGCGATATACTGCAATACATTAGTATTGCAGTATATCGTGCAAGCGATCTAACGATCGCTGATTAAAGTCCCCTAGGGGGACAAGTAAAAAAAAAGTTAAGAACAGTAAAATAGAGTTTTTTTTAACAAAGAAAAAAAAAGAAAAAAATTAAAAACTAAAAAAAAACCTTTTCCCATTTGCCCTCAAGCACAATGTAAAATAAATAAAAAGCTAACATAACTGGTATGGACGCGTCCGTAAAAGTCTGAACTATTACAATATAACATTATTTAGTCCGCACGGTGAACGCCGTAAAAAATAAAAAATTGCTGTTTTTTGGTCCCTTCTTTTCCCATAAAAAATAAATAAAAAAGTGATCAAAAAGTCTCACGTACCCCAAAATGGGACCAATATAAACTGCAGCTCGCCCCGCAAAACATAAGCCCTCACACGGCTAAATCGACAGAAAAATAAAAACGCTATGGCTCTCAGAATGTGGCGACAAAACTCAAATTTTATTTTTAACAATCAGTCTTTTCCGTGTAAAAGTAGTAAAACACAAAGAAAACTATATACATTTAGTATCACTGTAATCGTATTGACCCGCAGAAGAAAGTTAACATGCCGTCTTTACCGTACGGTGAACGCCTTAAAAACAAAACCACCCAAGAGGTTGAGGAATCGCTGTTTTTTTCCTATTGTACCCCACATATATTTTTTTTCTTGTTTCCCACTACATTATATGGTACAAAAAAATGGTGCTGTGAAAATCTACAACTCGTCCCGCAAAAAACAAGCCCGGCTATATTGATGGAAAAATAAAAGAGTTATGGCTTTTGGAATGTGGTGAGAAAAAAACAAAATCTGAAAAACGGCTGCGGAGGGAAGGGGTTAAATAAAGACCATTCAAAAAGTGCTTTCATTTTTTTATTTTAGATGTATTGGAGAAATACAAAAATTGGTTGCAAATGTATATGTATCTTTAAACAGGTGCTACATCTGACAGGGGCTGCGGGCTCCTTCCATCATCAGAACCTTAGGGCACTGCCAATGCCCTCCAGGACCCGATAGCAGTGGAGTGAGCCTGCCTTTATGAAATATGGTTTTGGTATACAGAACAGGACATGAATATTGTGAATACATAAAATAATAATGTCGCCTGCAGTAGGGGAGCAGCAATACACTGCCTCTATGAAGTGGTCATGTAGGTGTCCTAACTAATTCAGGCAACTCCAAGGTTCCACTTGTTTCTATGGGTTCATCATGCTGTAAAATAGCTTCAACAAATCAGGTTGTCCAGGATTAGAAAAACATGGCTGCTTTCTTCCGAAAACAGCGCCACACCTGTCCACAGGTATGGTCTGGTATTGCAGCTCCGCACCATTGAAGTAAATAGGACTCAGTTGCAATACCACACACAACCTGAGGACAGGTGTGGCGCTGTTTTTGGAATAAAGCAGTCATATTTTTCTAAACCTGAGTTGCGGAAGCTATTGTGTTCGCCTTTGAATTATTGGACTTCAGGATGTACAAATCAGGGGTTCATCCCAGTAACCCCAAGAGATGTGCACAGAATTGCTGTTGCTATTAGATCATTCTCCGCAGCTTATTGCTCTTGCAGGTTGAGATGTTTCTGCTCAAGGCCACTCATCACTTCACCAGTTATTTTGTATAATGTCACAAAGAGAAAATATCCCCACATCCAGAATTAATAAACCTGTATCAGTCTGTTGTGTACTAATCGGATAAAAATAAATGATACTTTTTTTTATTAATTATTTGCTGTTTAATGACAAGCTCTACAACTTTCTAATATACTTCGGGGGGAATTTATCAACATTTCTACACCAGTTTTCTGGCTTCGAAGAGTCGCAAAAGGGCGTTTTTTGGCCCTTTTACGCTACCCTCGCCACTATTGTGAAAAAGGGCGTGGCTTATCAAAAGGGGGCGGCCCCCTCACTGCTCCTTTTCTTCCCTCCTTGTCCCCTCAGACTTCCAAAGCATGCCATTGGCTCATACAAGGTGCTGACGCTGGGCAGGACGTTGTATGTAACGCAGCGCTGAGAACGTTGAGCACTGCGTGGCATATAAGGTCCTGACGCTGCCCAGTGTCAGTACCTTGAATGAGCCGCGTGCCATGCTTTGGGAGCCTGAGGGGACCCGGAAGGGAGAAGAAAAGAGGAGCGGCGAGGTGAGTATACTTATTTTTTATTTTATGTCTGATGGGAATGGGGGAATAGTGGTCGTTGCGTCACAATTGTGGAGCACGGCCAGCCCAAAGATGTGACGCATTTATTAAGACGCGTTTGACTCTTAATAAATCTGTTACATCTTACTCTACTCCAACAAAAATTTTTAAGACTGGCGCATGAAATTCCAGTCTTAATAAATCTCAGTTGCTCACCATTTTTAACATCTCTGCTTGATTTAAGGAAACATTCTCCGCCAAATGGGCTGATATATCTCACCGCTGAGGGTTTGCTACAATAGTATACTGTCTAGACAATCCTCTATGAGGACTTCAGGCTTATGTTTTTTACCTTCACTTATACAGTGTAACAAACCACCCGGACAGTGGATAGATATGTGCTGCTGATGATGATTTATTAGACTCTGTTCACACTGCCGTCATGGCTCTTGCATACATTTCCTATGGGTTGAAAAAAATTGGATGCCAACATTTTTGGATTTTTTGCGATCGAGAATCGCATCTGTGATTTTATGGGACTCCATAGTTAAAGATGAGCCGCGATATTGCAGTCACACGATCATCACGTGCAGTCACGGCCAACTCAATAATGCGTTTTCTTGTATACATTGGATTGGTTATTGCACGCTGCACCTCCTGACATTCGGAGATTGGGTTACACACCTGCTAATTCTGCGCATCGATCAGGAGACTGGACAACGTGTTTCTCAGAGTCATGACTACGTGACTGCAGAAAACGCGTTGGGCTGTTGAGTTATTCGGCTACAGTCAAGCCTGGTATGCAGCGCAGGGATCCTGACAGGCGGCGGTGAGTACGGTATAAGTGTCAATTATTACTTCTCATGTCTACATTTTTTTTTTTTAAATATTAAAAAATGTTGGTGCACTGGTAACTATTGGTGCATGGTGGGTGCTACACGGCTGGTAGAAGTATTAGAGATTTAGGCTGGGGTGCAAACCTAAGGGCTGAACTGTATTCCTATGGGGTACATGGCGGCTCCATTCGTAATTTGCACCGTTTCTGTTGCCAGTTCCAGCGGTGGTCACATAATGGTACCAGAGGCAGTAGCTCATTGGTAGACAGTTAATACAACCACTCCTTCCCCAAATTATTTCCCGGATTGTCGACACATCTCACAAACACGTACAGGGTCCTTCCTTCCCCACCTAGCGCCCGACCAGCGTTAGACACATACACTTTTTTTCCTGCCACTGGCAGTCTGGCGCATATCCAGTCGTACCAGCTTTCTCTAGTAAGGCGTCAGATACAAATATTTCGCACATTATTCATATGTAGATTCTATGTACACATTTATATTTATAGGACTATTAATTTGGTGCCAATTTGGAAAATTACTTGAATCATATCTCCCAGGAGGAGAAAATAAAATAAAAGAAACTGCTGGAGACTTACGTTGTTTCCTCCATGTCAGAGACAGGCACAGGGGCAGATATGTGCGGACCCCACCAAACAACTCCATATATCTCAGCTTCCTGGACCCTTGTGATATTGATGTGTGGGAGATAAAGGGGTTAAATGCCGTCATCCTTGAATTTTTAGATTTTAATCACAGTTGATTATTAATAATAATAATAATAATAACAATAACAATAATAATAAAAATAATGAAAAAATAATTACAAAAAATAATAAAAATGTTAAAAAAAAATGATCACTTTTTAAGCAAATTTTTGGAATATTATATAAAATAGCTAAAAATTAATCGTGCTGTTTAAAACAATAACAAACAATACCCTACAATTTATTTCATATTAAAGGAAAGGCCGGGTCTGTCTAATTTTCTTCTGTATTTTAGACACATTACAACAGAAAATTAAATCGGTTCCCATAGAAACGGAATGTGGTGGGATATTACATATGGAATGTGTGTGGGGCTTGTAGGTTCTAAATTACACAATTATATAGAATAGATTTGTAGTACGTGAAGTATAAAATTTCTTTGTCTAATCAAGAAATAGCAAAACGACTCATTTAGCTCATCGGGATGGTTAAATGACATTTGTCATGAGACTTTCTGCTAAAGTCCCCGCCTGGGGAGGGGAGATTATACGTGTTCGCTACTTGAGGAGAACGTGTTGAGAGGCCGTCACCATGGTGATCTGTTCTTCTTTTCTGGTATTCCCTGTAGAAAGTGTAGGAATACCCCCAGCCAATCCCCCACCTTCAGCGCTCAGGCTGCAGAGCTATACATAGAACACCATGTTAGGAAAATAAAACAACAAAAACCCTTCAGGGAGGATGGAGGTAGCGAGATTGCAAAGGGGGTTTCTGACATTTTTATTCCTTTGTGGTTGCAAAATGCTCTAAATTTAGTGCTTTACAAAAATGCAAACGAAAATAAATACAAACACAAATAAAATGCAAAAAACAAGCAAAAATAAAATGTAACAAAATAAAAGAAAACACAAACAAAACTAAAGTACTTAAAAAATAATACAAAATACAATACAGACAACACAAAAAATACAATATAATAAGAATCTGTTAAAAATAATACAAGATAAACATGAAATGCAATAGAAAAATACAATTATATTTTCAAAATGTAACTGCGACAGTAGACCTCTCTACCACATTATATCAGGTGTAATCTATACTCATAGGCAGTTATCATGTTTGGTGACCTCTGTTTTGATGAGGTTAAACGTTCTGTTACATCTCTCAGTGCTCTACCTTGCAAGTTCTCTGTCAGAAGCGCTGTTCCCGAGGGTTTGCAGGCATTATGAAATGTTCAGGTAGATTTAGGCTGGGTTCACACGTGGCGGAATTTCACTTAAATTCCGCTGCGGACACTCCGCAGCGTTAATCCGCAGCGGAGCCGTTTGTCCATTGACTTACACTTTAATTTAGCAGTGTTCGTTTAGACGAGGCGTAAAATTCCGCTGCGGAGCATAGGCTGTCTGTTGCGGAGCAGTGGCGGACTCATGGCGGAATTTCTCCATTGACTTCAATGGAGAGTCAAAATTCCGCCATGAAGTCCGCAGATCTTATGTGTGCTGCGGAGCGTATTGGTTTTACTACCATGACATTTCTTCATTCTGGCTGGACCTATGTATTTCTAGGTCTACAGCCAGACTGAGGAAGTCAATGGGGCTCCCGTAATGACGGGAGCGTTGCTAGGAGACGTCTGTAAATAGTCACTGTCCAGGGTGCTGAAAGAGTTAAGCGATCGGCAGTAACTGTTTCTGCACCCGGGACAGTGACTACCAATCTCAATATACATGTATCTGTAAAAAAATATATAAGTTCATACTTACCGAGAACTCCCTGCGTCTGTCTCCAGTCCGGCCTCCCAGGATGACGTTTCAGTCTAAGTGACGGCTGCAGCCAATCACAGGCCAAGCACAGGCTGCAGCGGTCACATGGACTGGCGCGTCATCCAGGGAGGTCGGGCTGGATACCGAAAGAGGGACGCGTCACCAAGACAACGGCCGGTAAGTATGAAAATCGTTTACTTTCACTAGGGAAAGTGCTGTCCCTTCTCTCTATCCTGCACTGATAGGGAGAAGGGAAGCACTTTTCCCGCAGTCCGCAGAAGCTAGTCCGCATCAATGTACTGCACATTTTGTGCAGATCCGCAGCAGAATCTGCAACGCAGATTCTGTGCGGCATTGATGCGGACAGTTGCGGAGGAAATCCGCCACGTGTGGTCATGCCCTTAAAGAGGATAAAAGATGGATAATGGAGATTTGTATAATTGAAAACCCTTACTATAGACAGCTGCGTGGCATTGTTGTTATATGCTTAAAGTGGACCCATTACCCACACATTCATACCCCTATGTACAAGAATATAACTACTATAATACTGCCCCCTGTGTACAAGAATATAACTACTATAATACTGCCCCTATGTACAAGAATATAACTACTATAATACTGCTCCCTATATACAAGAATATAACTACTATAATACTGCCCCTATATACAAGAATATAACTACTATAATACTGCTCCTATGTACAAGAATATAACTACTATAATACTGCTCCTATGTACAAGAATATAACTACTATAATACTGCTCCTATGTACAAGAATATAACTACTATAATACTGCCCCTATGTACAAGAATATAACTACTATAATACTGCCTCCTATATACAATAATATAACTACTATAATACTGCTCCTATATACAAGAAGATAATTACTATAATACTGCTCCCTATATACAAGAATATAACTACTATAATACTGCCCCTATATACAAGAATATAACTACTATAATACTGCTCCTATGTACAAGAATATAACTACTATAATACTGCTCCTATGTACAAGAATATAACTACTATAATACTGCTCCTATGTACAAGAATATAACTACTATAATACTGCTCCTATGTACAAGAATATAACTACTATAATACTGCCCCTATGTACAAGAATATAACTACTATAATACTGCTCCCTATATACAAGAATATAACTACTATAATACTGCCTCCTATATACAAGAATATAACTACTATAATACTGCCCCAATATACAAGAATATAACTACTATAATACTGCCTCCTATATACAAGAATATAACTACTATAATACTGCCCCTATATACAAGAATATAACTACTATAATACTGCTCCTATGTACAAGAATATAACTACTATAATACTGCTCCTATGTACAAGAATATAACTACTATAATACTGCTCCTATGTACAAGAATATAACTACTATAATACTGCCCCTATGTACAAGAATATAACTACTATAATACTGCCTCCTATATACAATAATATAACTACTATAATACTGCTCCTATATACAAGAATATAACTACTATAATACTGCCCCTATATACAAGAAGATAATTACTATAATACTGCTCCCTATATACAAGAATATAACTACTATAATACTGCTCCTATATACAAGAATATAACTACTATAATACTGCCCCCTATGTACAAGACTATAACTACTATAATACCGCTCCCTATATATAAGAATATAACTACTATAATTTTGCCCCTATATACAAGAATATAATTACTATAATACTGCCCCTATATACAAGAATATAACTACTATAATACTGCCCCCTATATACAAGAATATAACTACTATAATATTGCTCCTATATACAAGAATATAACTACTATAATACTGCCTCCTATATACAAGAATATAACTACTATAATACCGCCCCTATATACAAGAATATAACTACTATAATACTGCCCCCTATATATAAGAATATAACTACTATAATACTGCTCCCTATATACAAGAATATAACTACTATAATACTGCTCCCTGTATACAAGAACATAACTACTATAATACTGCCCCTATATACAAGAATATAACTACTATAATACTGCCTCCTATATATAAGAATATAACTACTATAATACTGCTCCTATATACAAGAATATAACTACTATAATACTGCCCTTATATACACAAGTATATAATTACTATAATACTGCTCCTATATACAAGAATATAACTACTATAATACAGCCCTTATATACACAAGTATATAATTACTATAATACTGCTCCTATATACAAGAATATAACTACTATAATACTGCTCCTATATACAAGAATATAACTACTAAAATACTGCTCCTATATACAAGAATATAACTACTATAATACTGCCCTTATATACACAAGTATATAACTACTATAATACTGCCCCCTATGTACAAGAATATAACTACTATAATACTGCTTCCTATATACAAGAATATAACTACTATAATACTACCCCCTATATACAAGAATATAACTACTATAATACTACCCCTATATACAAGAATATAACTACTATAATACTGCTCCTATATACAAGAATATAGCTACTATAATACTGCCCCCTATGTATAGGAATATAGCTACTATAATACTGCTCCTATATACAAGAATATAACTACTATAATACTGCCCCCTATATACAAGAATATAACTACTATAATACTGACCCTATGTACAAGAATATAACTACTATAATACTGCCCCCTATATACAAGAATATAACTACTATAATACTGCCCCCTATATACAAGAATATAACTACTATAATACTGCCCTCTATATACAAGAATATAACTGCTATAATACTACCTCCTATATACAAGAATATAACTACTATATTACTGCCCCCTATATACAGGAATATAACTACTATAATACTATCCGCTATATACAAGAATATAACTATATAATACTGCCCCCTATATACAAGAATATAACTACTATAATACTGCCCTCTATATACAAGAATATAACTACTATAATACTACCTCCTATATACAAGAATATAACTACTATAATACTACTCCCCATGTACAAGAATATAACTACTATAATACTGCTCCTATATACATGAATATAACTACTATAAGGGTATGCTCACACATAGAGTCAAAAACGTCTCAAAATATGGAGCTGTTTTCAAGGGAAAACAGCCCCTGATTTTCAGACGTTTTTTGAGCAACTCGCGTTTTTCGCTGCGTTTTTTACGCCCGTTTTTGGAGATGTTTTCATTGGAGTCTGAGAAAACGGCTCTAAAAACGTCCCAAGAAGTGTCCTGCACTTCTTTTGACGAGGCTGTAATTTTACGAGCCGTCTTTTGACAGCGACGCGTAAAATGACAGACGTATTGGAGCCGTTTTTTCAGGCGTAATTCGAGGCGTAAAACGCCTCCATTAGGGTATGTTCACACGATAGCAGGCATTTACGTCTGAAAAGACAGACTGTTTTCAGGAGAAAACAGCTGCCTCGTTTCAGACGTAAATGCTCCTCCTCGCATTTTGCGAGGCTTCTCTGACAGCCGTAAATTTTGAGCTGTGCTTCATTGAGTTCAATGAAGTACGGCTCAAATTACGTCTGAAAGAAGTGCCCTGCATATAATGTATATAAGTGCCCTGCACATAATGTATATAAGTGTCCTACACTTCTTTTGACGAGGCTGTATTTTTACGCGTCATCGTTTGACAGCTGTCAAACGACGACGCGTAAATGACAGGTCGTCTGCACAGTACGTCGGCAAACCCATTCAAATGAATGGGCAGATGTTTGCCGACGTATTGTAGCCCTATTTTCAGACGTAAAACGAGGCATAATACGCCTCGTTTACGTCTGAAAATAGGTCGTGTGAACCCAGCCTTAGCATCACCATGCCCACAAGTACTGATTATTAATCTAGGATAGAAGATAGATAGATAGATAGATAGATAGATAGATAGATAGATAGATAGATAGATAGATAGATAGATAGATAGATAGATAGATAGATAGATAGATAGATAGATAGATAGATAGATAGATAGATAGATGCTTGTCACCTCAGATATAGACGGCCAGGTCAGGTCAGGTCAGGCTCCAGTACTGAAGAACTATTTTTCACCTGGTATAATCCTTGTTACATAACAGTCTCTTATTGATTTAAGCCTCGCAGTGTCTTTTTATAAGATGGATATTTCTATACTGAGACTGGAAAAGTGAACTCCTAAAAACTCTGCTCCTGCTCCGCACAACATGGCGGATGTTTTAAAGTGGAATAATGAGCGTAAAAAAAACAAGATAAAAAACTAGATGTGGAGTTTACTGCGCACTACCCATGTGATGATTATTATACACTTAGAATTCTATGCTGGAGTGTGAAGGTGGATTTTTGTACTTATGTACACTCGATTTTCAGGCAGGGTCAGACTCCCAGGGTAGTACTAAAAAGTACCTTGAAATACCCTTCTGAGCAGTTCATGAGAATAAACAATAAGAGTTAAAAAATAAAATTCTACCACTGCATAGTGTCTTTATATTAAAGACTATGTACACCCTTAAAACCGTTTTCTTTTTGTTTGTTTTTTAATAAAAATGTCTATCATTGTGTTTGCTGCAACTTTCCAATTACTTTTATTAAAAATTATTTATACCTTCTGAGATACAGCTGCTTTGTATCCTGTATACAGAGCAGCTGTACCTTGCGCTGAAACACAGAATCGAGCTATTACGAATTACATCTAAATTCATAACTTAGATGTGATTGATTTCAGGTGGATCCTGCGTGTCAGAGACACACAGGACCCGCTGTCACCGAACCCGTCAATCCCACTGACCTGATGAATTCAGATCTCAATGCAAAGATACAGCTGCTGTGCATACAGATTACAAAGAAGCTGTATCTCAAAAAGTTAAACTATTATTTTATGAAAAGTAATTAGAAAGTTGCACCAAACACACTGATACATATATTTATTTTAAAAAAAAACACTTTTTCAAAGGTGTACATATGCTTTACGTTCAATGGGAGCTATATAATTTCTTATCCAGTGAGCTCCCTCTAGTGGTGGCTGTAGGCAGACAGAATTTTGTCACGTAACTATATGGCTGTGTGAAGGGAAGAGGGGAGTTTGGAGCACTGTATATTTCTGAATTCTGACCCTTATTAAATTTGGACCTATTTAAGTTAAATAGGACGAAACTATAGGTACATTTTCCTGCCCTGTACTGCCACTATTAACTTTTGCACCATCCGATTGGGGGGAGGGCATTTTGCCATCTCCTCTGTGGGCACCAACACTCTTGGAAACCTCCTTTCTAGTGGACCAAAGCCCTGAAACTATGATGGGCGCCTAAGGTCCAGCAGTAAATAACCCCATTTGGAGGTGACTTTGGAGCCAGTCGCTTGCCACTAGGGTCTATTTCTTATGTGATGATTATAAAATAACCTATTATTATTATTTTATGAAAAGTAAAAATCGCGGGCCGTGTGTAAAGGATCTGCCAGGCACTACGTCTGGGTATACTCCCAGGATTAATCAGTCGACACCTTAGGCCAGACCTCTGAGACTGACACCGGCTCCCACCAATCAGGGTGGAAGGCTCAGGAGTGGGAGAGCCTATCGCGGCCTGGTCAGTGGGAGTTAGCTCCGCCCCCTGTCCATTTATACCTGCCGTTTTCTCTTCCTCTTTGCTTGTTATTCTTCTTGGATTCCTGGCCCCACTGCTGCCTTGCTCCAGCCTGCTTCTGCCGTGCTTCTGCCTTGCTTCAGTTCCGTTTATCCTGCTTCGCTCTGCCCCTGGCTTGCTTCCTGCTCCATGCTCCCGTTTGTATACTCCACTACATCCTGATCCTGACTGGCTCATTCACCGCTCCGTTTCCTCGCGGCGTTCCGTGGGCTACTGCCCCTTCCCTTGCTTGTTCCCTGTTTGTATTCCCTTGCACTTAGACAGCATAGGGACTGCCGCCAAGTTGTACCCCGTCGCCTAGGGCGGGTCGTTGCAAGTAGGCAGGGACAGGGCGGTGGGTAGATTAGGGCTCACTTGTTCCCTTCACCTCCTTCCTGCCATAACATAATAACAAGCCCATACCTAGTCTACCATTTCTTCTACGCTGACGCTATCATGGACCCCCTTGAGACCCTGACCCAGCAGATGCAGGGACTCTCCCTACAGGTCCAGTCTGACGCTGCCTTAGTAGTACCCCTCACCTCACCTCTAGAACCCGACCTCAAGTTACCTGACCGGTTCTCAGGGGACCGTAAGACTTTTCTCTCCTTCCGGGAGAATTGCAGACTTTATTTCCGCCTAAGACCTCACTCCTCAGGTTCCGAGAACCAGCGGGTGGGTATCATTATATCCCGACTCCAGGAAGGGCCCCAAGAGTGGGCCTTCTCCTTGGCTCCTGACGCCCCTGAACTTTCCTCCGTTGATCGTTTTTTCTCTGCCCTCAGACTCATTTACGACGAGACTGACAGGACTGCCTTAGCCGAGAGTCAGCTGGTGACCTTACGTCAGGGTAGGAGACCTGTTGAGGAATACTGTTCTGATTTTAGAAAGTGGTGCGTAGCTTCTCGGTGGAACGACCCGGCCCTAAGGTGCCAGTTTAGGTTAGGATTATCTGACGCCCTGAAGGATCTGCTTGTTAGCTACCCCTCTTCTGACTCCCTAGACCAGGTTATGGCCCTAGCAGTATGACTTGATCGACGTCTCAGGGAACGTCAGCTTGAACGTTTCAATGTTTTCCCCTCTGACTTCCCTGCGATTCCCCCCGAGGTCCCGTCTCCTCGCTCTTCCACGGAGGACTCGGAGGTACCTATTCAACTCGGGGCCTCCATGCCCCCTCGACAACGTAGAGAGTTTCGCAGGAAGAATGGTCTCTGCTTCTATTGTGGGGACGACAAGCATCTACTGAACACCTGTCCCAGGCGCAAGAATAAGCAGCCGGAAAACTTCCGCGCCTAAGTGATCATCGGGGAGGTCACTTGGGCGCACAGGTATTTCCCGTTAATACGAAACGCAATAAAATTTTGCTTCCCTTTCAGGTCTCGTTTGCTGGCCGGTCTGCCACTGGCAGTGCCTTCGTGGATTCTGGCTCATCTGCTAATATCATGTCTGTGGAATTTGCTATGTCTCTAAAAATGCCTTTTATTGATTTACCTTATCCTATCCCGGTAGTGGGTATCGACTCCACTCCTCTTGCTAATGGTTATTTTACTCAGCATACTCCTGTTTTTGAACTCCTTGTTGGCTCCATGCATTTGGAGCAGTGCTCTGTACTGGTGATGCAGGGATTATCGTCCGATCTGGTATTAGGTCTTCCCTGGTTGCAGTTGCATAATCCCACGTTTGATTGGAATACTGGGGATCTCACCAAATGGGGTAGTGATTGCCTGATGTCATGTCTTTCAGTTAACTCTATTTCTCCCCGGGAGGAGGTAAACACGCTTCCTGAGTTTGTTCAGGACTTCGCTGATGTGTTTTCTAAGGAGGCCTCCGAGGTGTTGCCCCCTCATAGAGATTACGATTGCGCCATCGATTTGGTGCCTGGTGCTAAGCTTCCTAAGGGGAGGATATTTAATCTTTCATGTCCTGAACGTAAAGCTATGAGGGAGTATATCCAAGAATGCCTGGCCAAGGGTTTCATTCGCCCCTCGACTTCTCCTGTAGGTGCTGGCTTCTTCTTCGTGGGGAAGAAGGATGGTGGTCTTAGGCCGTGCATTGATTATCGGAACTTGAATAAGGTCACAGTAAGGAACCAGTATCCACTTCCTTTGATTCCGGATCTTTTTAATCAGGTTCAGGGGGCCCAATGGTTCTCTAAGTGCGATCTACGGGGGGCATATAACCTTATCCGCATCAAAGAGGGGGATGAGTGGAAAACTACGTTCAACACGCCCGAAGGTCATTTCGAATACCTAGTCATGCCCTTTGTGTTGTGTAATGCCCCTGCCGTCTTCCAGAATTTTATTAATGAAATTCTGAGAGATTACCTGGGTAATTTTCTTGTAGTGTACCTTGATGACATACTGGTGTTTTCCAAGGACTGGTCCTCCCACGTGGAGCATGTCAGGAAGGTCCTCCAGGTCCTCCGGGAAAATAATCTGTTTGCGAAGACCGAAAAATGTGTGTTTGGGGTACAGGAGATACCATTTTTAGGTCAAATCCTCACTCCTCATGAATTCCGCATGGACCCTGCCAAGGTTCAGGCTGTGGCGGAATGGGTCCAACCTGCCTCCCTGAAGGCGCTACAGTGTTTTTTGGGGTTCGCTAACTATTACAGGAGATTTGTTGCCAACTTCTCGGTCGTCGCTAAGCCTCTTACGGACCTCACTCGCAAAGGTGCTGATCTCCTCCACTGGCCTCCTGAGGCTGTGCAGGCTTTTGAGACCCTCAAGAAGTGCTTTATCTCGGCCCCCGTGCTGGTTCAGCCCAACCAAAGGGAGCCATTTATTGTGGAGGTTGACGCGTCCGAGGTAGGAGTGGGGGCCGTCTTGTCCCAGGGTACCAGCTCCCTCACCCATCTCCGCCCCTGTGCTTACTTCTCTAGGAAGTTTTCGCCCACGAAGAGTAACTATGATATTGGCAACCGTGAACTTTTAGCCATTAAATGGGCTTTTGAAGAGTGGCGTCACTTCCTGGAGGGGGCCAGACACCAGGTAACGGTCCTTACTGACCACAAGAATCTGGTTTTCCTAGAATCTGCCCGGAGGCTTAATCCTAGACAAGCTCGTTGGGCACTATTCTTTACCAGATTTAATTTCTTGGTTACCTATAGGGCTGGGTCCAAAAATATTAAGGCTGATGCACTGTCACGTAGTTTCATGGCCAATCCTCCTTCTGAGAAGGATCCTGCTTGTATTTTACCCCCTGGTATAATTGTTTCTGCCACTGATTCTGATTTAGTCTCTGACATCGCAGCTGATCAAGGTTCAGCTCCCGGGAACCTCCCTGGGGACAAACTGTTTGTCCCCCTGCAATACCGGCTAAGGGTACTCAGGGAAAACCATGACTCCGCACTATCTGGTCATCCTGGCATCTTGGGTACCAAACTCCTCATTACCAGAAACTATTGGTGGCCTGGGTTGCCTAAAGACGTTAGGGCTTACGTCGCCGCTTGTGAGGTCTGTGCTAGGTCCAAGACCCCTAGGTCCCGACCTGCGGGCTTACTACGTTCCTTGCCCATTCCCCAGAGACCTTGGACCCATATCTCCATGGATTTTATCACCGATTTGCCTCCATCCCAGGGCAAGTCGGTGGTGTGGGTGGTAGTAGACCGCTTCAGCAAGATGTGGCACTTTGTGCCCCTTAAGAAACTACCTAACGCCAAGACGTTAGCTTCTTTGTTTGTTAAACACATTCTGCGTCTCCATGGGGCCCCAGTCAATATTGTTTCTGACAGAGGGGTACAATTTGTTTCCTTATTTTGGAGAGCTTTTTGTAAAAAGTTGGAGATTGATCTGTCCTTCTCCTCCGCCTTCCATCCCGAAACTAATGGCCAAACGGAAAGGACTAACCAATCCCTGGAACAATATTTAAGGTGTTTCATCTCTGACTGTCAATTTGATTGGGTCTCATTCCTTCCCCTCGCCGAATTTTCCCTGAATAACCGGGTCAGTAACTCGTCAGGGGTCTCCCCGTTTTTCTGTAATTTCGGGTTTAATCCAAGGTTCTCCTCCATTTCCCCTGGTTGTTCCAATAATCCCGAGGTAGAGGACGTTCATCGGGAACTGTGCACAGTCTGGGCCCAGGTTCAGAAGAACCTAGAGGCGTCCCAGAGCGTACAAAAGATTCAGGCTGATGGTAGACGTTCTGCTAACCCCCGGTTTGTCGTCGGGGATCTGGTGTGGTTGTCGTCGAGGAACTTGCGCCTTAAGGTCCCGTCCAGGAAGTTTGCTCCCCGATTTATTGGACCTTATAAGGTCATTGAAGTCCTCAACCCTGTATCCTTCCGTCTGGAGCTGCCCCCATCCTTTCGCATACACGACGTCTTCCATGCCTCCCTCCTTAAATGCTGCTCCCCGTCCTGGTCCCCCTCGAGGAAACCTCCTGTTCCCGTTCTCACCCCTGAGGGGGCGGAATTCGAGGTGGCCAAGATTGTGGACAGTAGGATGATCCAGGGCTCCCTCCAGTACCTGGTCCATTGGAGAGGATACGGGCCGGAGGAGAGGACTTGGGTACCTGCTCGAGATGTTCACGCTGGGGTATTGATCAGGAGGTTCCACCTTCTCTTCCCCACTAAACCGGGTCCTCTTAGTAAGGGTCCGGTGGCCCCTCATAAAAGGGGGAGTACTGTAAAGGATCTGCCAGGCACTACGTCTGGGTATACTCCCAGGATTAATCAGTCGACATCTGAGGCCAGACCTCTGAGACTGACACCGGCTCCCACCAATCAGGGTGGCAGGCTCAGGAGTGGGAGAGCCTATCGCGGCCTGGTCAGTCGGAGTTAGCTCCGCCCCCTGTCCATTTATACCTGCCGTTTTCTCTTCCTCTTTGCTTGTTATTCTTCTTGGATTCCTGGCCCCACTGCTGCCTTGCTCCAGCCTGCTTCTGCCGTGCTTCTGCCTTGCTTCAGTTCCGTTTATCCTGCTTCGCTCTGCCCCTGGCTTGCTTCCTGCTCCGTGCTCCCGTTTATATACTCCACTACATCCTGATCCTGACTGGCTCATTCACCGCTCCGTTTCCTCGCGGCGTTCCGTGGGCTACTGCCCCTTCCCTTGCTTGTTCCCTGTTTGTATTCCCTTGCACTTAGACAGCGTAGGGACCGCCGCCAAGTTGTACCCCGTCGCCTAGGGCGGGTCGTTGCAAGTAGGCAGGGACAGGGCGGTGGGTAGATTAGGGCTCACTTGTTCCCTTCACCTCCTTCCTGCCTTAACACCGTGCACATGGCCGCGTCCATTATTTCCTATGAGCCTGGACCGCAGAACACGGCCGTAATAAGGCAAGCCCGTTCTTTCTGCGGTCCGGGCTCCTGGGCCATGCACGGACCGTGGAAACCACGGTCATGTACATGGCCCCATAGGAATGAATGGGGCCGATATTCTGGATTTTCAGGGGAATTCCGGCTGCAAAAGCACATTTGTGTGCATGGGGCCTTAAATGTTGGGTTACGTCAGTGGGATCCTGTTTTGGAATCAGACCTAGTTCACTCTTGAGTTTGGGTAGGTTTCTCCCACGGTCCAAAAACATTCTAATTGGTTAATTGGATTCCTATGAAATTGGTCTCAGTGTACATTTTGATTTGAAATGGGCGGGGCTAGAACATAGCCAATCAGATGATTAGAGTGGTGACAGCAGCAGCTGCAGCAGGAGCAGCAGCAGCAGCAGAGGAGTGTCCTGGTCTTGCGAGAGGCAGTGACCTGTCCACTTATGTGATGATGCCAATAATACTGGGGCAATATCATCATGTCGGGAGGGAAATAGAGACTACTGGGAAGGACACTTTGTTTTTGTCTTTTTTTATTAGGAAAGTCTAATCAAGGGGGGGGCAAAAGCTGGGACCCCCACCAATGCCAGGAATGGGTTAGTGTGTTCGGCTCACTCCGTCTGTCCCATTTACTATAGAGTGGACCTTACAGCTCTCATAACGTGTTTGTTTTAGTACATACTTGTATTCTCAATGAAATAACAATTCTGGAGCATCTTTTCGTAGAATTCTGCATTTTGCCATTCCTCTGTTATTCCTCCTAGAAATGTATGAATAAATTAACAACTGGGTGTTATCATTTCCCTTGTCAAAGGGGAATGTTCCTCCACAGTCGCACTTTGTCAGCACTGATTGGACATTGTCAGTCCTTGTAGGGACACACTCCCAACTGGTAACACCCAGTTGTCAATTTATTCATAACTTTCTAGGAGGAATAACAGAGGAACGACACAATGTAGAGTACTAAGAAAACAGGCTTTAGAATTGTTATAGCATGGGGAATACAGTAATTTACTAAAACAAACATGTCGGGAGAGCTCTTTAAATAATGTGTCTGCTTTGGATAAATCTTATCTATATGCCTTCTTGGGCTATTTGGATGTAGTAGAGGGGGAACCCCGTTCAGGTTCACCTTTATTAGCCAGAGCAGAGTGACTCTATAAAGAACAGCTCCCCCTCTGGCGGACCTGCCTTGTCCATGCATTACACTGATGCTAGTTGTCCTATAGGTCCAACCATCATTGGTCAGACTTTTCTGCCATATCCAGTTAATATACTATAAAAGTGTATGGTGGGAAAACCTAAAGCAAAAAAGAAAACCTTATATATTTAATCTCTGCTTTATTACAAGGTAAAATTACAAGAATGTCCTTGTCCAACAAAAAAAAGTAATTAAAAGTCTTCTAGAAAAAGTTACGGACTAGGGTCATTTATTATTAGTTACATCTCAGTAGAACTGCTCAAGGAATCTGAGGACCATTGACTATAAATTCAAGGACTCCATCTTGAATACACACATGCAGCTTCTCTCTACACTGCCGAAGATATTGATGGGGGTCACTTCTAGTTTAAGAACCAGAAAAAAAGTGACCACTCACCCACCACTTCATGCCATTCGTCTCACTAGGTGGAGGTGCTGTTGGTGAGGGAGAATAGGGGACTTGTGTAGCCATTGTTAGTGATCAGTAGGCGCCCAGGCTCTGATATTATAATGTGTCCCACTAATATTAGGGGCTGTTCTGACGGTTGGTTCTTAAATGACCAGCCGTAAAAGGCACTTTCCATACTTGCGGTACAAACCACCATCGGGTTATGCAGTGCACATCACTAATCTTCCAGTAAAAATGACGGAAACCTTGATGTAACACCAATGGACCCCATTATAAGTCAATGGGGTCCACCGGTCACTGAGTAATGGCTTTCTTTAGAAACATATCCTTAATCCTTACTGTTGATATGGGAAGCAGCATAGTGTCGGTTTATACATATATGCAAGTGGTGACTGGGTGACTAGAAGACTCGGCTCCATAAATCCAAAATGGCTACATATGCTTGCAACTTTTTAACTCCAGTTCCAATACATCCAAAATTTTATATACAAACTGTGACATTATCTTAGCTGCCAAATGAGAGTGTATACCTTCCAGCTGACTCCAGTGTAGAAAAAGCTAAGAGACAAATAGCTGATTTCTTTGGAAATAATAGCCATTAGTTGCTACAATGTAGAAACCATACTGTGACAGTGAATACAGGGAGCATAAAGCCTTAACAACATGGCAACGCCTAGAAATTCTCTCCTAACATCTGTTTTGGCTGGAGATTTCCTTAATTGTTAATGAGCCCCTACTCACAATCTAATTTCCCCATGTCAGACTCACACAGTAGGGACAATTTTAAAGGAAACCCGTTAATCCATGAGTATGTTTTTGGGTTGGAGGAAGCCAGAGTAAGGCCCCATGTACACGACCGTATTTTTTTTCATCCATCAGTACTGTCCGTAAGTACGGATCCATAGTCATTTATTGTCATCCGTACATCATCCGCATATAATGAAGGGTGTCCGTAAATATGGTCCGTATTGCATCCGTAATGCATCCATATTTACCGATCCACTAAAACAAACAGGGAGGAATCTAAGGTAATCCCTGGCATCGCATAGCAACGCTTCCGTAATTATGGACGGCTACGGATGCACATTCGTAGCCATCCGTAATTACGGAAGCGACCATAGACTTCTATTGAGAGTCCGTGCCGTAATTACGGATAAAAAAAGGACGGGTTCTATCATTTCTACGGCACAGACACCATCCGTAAAAATACGGAAAGGTGTCCATAGCCCATAGAAATTAATGGGTCCTTAATTACGGTCCGTAATTACGGATGAAAAATACGGTCCTGTGCATTGGGCCTGACCAGGGGAAACTTAATAAAGCACAGGAAGAACGAGCAAACTCTGAGAAGATGTTACCTTGGCCAGGACCCCAGTGTAGCAGTTCTACCCACCAGCTCTGCTACATCAGTTTGTTTGTTTGTGCACAAAATATAGTAAATAATATAATAAAGATAATTATAATTATAAAAGAAGAGGAAAGAACAGCGAGGAAACACATAAATATAAGGGACGTCTAATAAGGGAATTTCCCGCATTTTACTTGCTGCCCCCGGGTTTCGCTGTTCGCACTATAACGCAATCCTACAACGTACGAGTCTCAGGGGAGCTGTCTAATACTCCTCTATGTCGTAATTGCTGCTGATACACGGTCGTGGTAAACTGGCCGCTCGTACAGTATGAATAATAATCATTTTCGCCTGTCTAAAGTCATGTAACACATCAAGAGGAGGCCACGCGCTACAACAAAAGAGTCATTCATACTCCTGCCATCTCCCCGTTTCAGCTTCTTCCTGCCAGGTCTTGTAGCGGGTGCGGAAAATACTTTTATAGCAGATTCATGGATCTTCAAGTGGCAGTTTGATGTTTTCGAGCAGACGGCAGCAGGAACATCCTGTTCTTAGGGCTGAGTAATTTGCAGAATACTATTTCACAAGCAAAGCTTCCGGCCTGACATTCTCTAACTATGCGACGATTTTCTTATTCTTTCCTTGGATATATCCATCATTAAATACCATTTCGCAGCTGATATCGAGATATAATATACGTAAGAAGTTGAGTAAAATTCTGGGGCGATTCTATCTTTACTGCTGCCTAAGGAACAGGAAATGGCGCCTCAACCTCCTCAAATTGGGGAGACGCTGACTTCAAACCGAAGTCCCACCTTGAGGCATAACTACCCTTGGCCGTGGGGTTAGAGTTCAGCATGGGCCCGAATCACCATCATTTATGGCAAACCCAAAATCTCACCCTGTATACATTTTTATCCAATTTTATATGGAGTTTTCTTTTGTCATATTGATTCTAACAAAAAAATCTTCGTATGTTCCATCGGATGCCACGTTGTTGAGCTATTCGGTCCTTCTAGGGGGTAATATATCCGTAATACAATGCTCTACGAAGGCATCATATGCATGGCGGCACATAAAGGGCCTTTGGCTCCATAGTAAGGAGCCGCAGAGGCTGTATGTTCCTCCGTAAGACCTCCTGCACATGAACGTACTGTACTGCAAGAGGAATACTGAGTTGTATGGTATCCCCAGGAAGTTAGTCTGGCCGGGGACCCCATATGGTGTGACCTTGAGGTTTAGGAAGGCGATATGCTCTGTAGTCTGAGTTGGGCGAGGCCCGAGGGGCTCAGAGCTTCCTAACGAGTTGAGAGACGCATGCACTTCGCATGTTTTGGGCTTTAGGCAGTGATAGTCCCGGGCACTGATTTTGGGAGGTACTTATTTGCCTAGTACTGAAGCCCGAGAATCACAGGTGCGACAACATGGTCACACGTCTTGAGTAAGGGAGGTGGAGCCTTATCAGACGTTATATAAGGGGGCTGGGAGTTGGCGCTACTGGTACTGTCTGTCTCTGTGATAACTCCAAGCTTCATGATATATTTACCACACCAAGCTCGGTGAGGACAGGCCCCGGGTCAAGAGCTCCTGTAATGACGGGGTAGGGAGACAGACAGGTGAGCCCTAATCTACCCACCACTCAGTCCCTGCCTACTTGCAACGACCCGTCCTAGGCGACGGGGTACAACTGGGCGACGGTCCCTACACTCAATAAGTGCACGACAGACAAACAGACAAGGGTACACAGAAGCCAGGGAAAAGGGTCAGTTGCCCACGGAAGCACCGTGAGCAACAAGAGCAGTGAACGAGCCGAGTCAAACCAGGAGATGCGAGAGGTACAAAACGCAGAGCAGAAGAGTGGTCAGTAAAGCCAAGGTCAATAACAAGCAGAGGATCAGTAGTTCAAGCAGCTGCAGCAGGGCCAGGAAACCAGCAGAGCAGAATCACAAGCAAAGGAGGAACAGGAAAGGCAGGTATAAATAGACAGTGGGCGGGAGCTACCTCCGTCTGGCCAGGCTGTGATAGGCTCTCCCACTCCTAAGCCTGCCATCCTGAGTGGTGGAAGATGGAGTCAGTCTCACAGACATAGAAGCAGGTGCAGACTGATTACCTACGGGCGTCGACACAGAAGCTGTGTCTGGCAGATCCTTTACAGTACCCCCCCTTTTATGAGGGGCCACCGGACCCTTTCTAGGTGGACCTGGCTTATTGGGGAAACGAAGGTGGAACCTCCTGAGCAATACCCCAGCGTGAACATCCCGGGCGGGTACCCAAGTCCTCTCCTCAGGCCCGTATCCTCTCCAATGGACCAGGTACTGGAGGGAGCCTTGGACCATCCTGCTGTCCACAATTTTGGCCATCTCGAATTCTACCCCCTCAGGGGTGAGAACAGGGACCGGAGGTTTCCTCGAGGGAGCCAAGGACGGGGAGCAGCGTTTAAGGAGGGAGGCATGAAACACGTCGTGTACTCGAAAACACGGGGGCAACTCCAGTCGGAAGGAGACAGGGTTAAGGACTTCAATGACCTTGTACGGCCCTATAAACCGGGGAGCAAACTTCTTGGACGGGACTTTAAGGCGCAAATTTTTTGAAGATAGCCACACCAGATCCCCGACCACAAACAAGTGGTTAGCAGAACATCTTCTATCTGCCTGAGTCTTTTGTATGCTCTGGGACGCCTCTAGGTTCTTCTGAACCTGGGCCCAGACTGTGCACAGTTCCCGATGAACGACCTCTACCTCGGGATTGTTGGAACTACCAGGTGAAACGGAGGAGAAACGTCGATTAAACCCAAAATTACAGAAAAAGGGGGAGACCCCTGACGAGTTACTGACCCGGTTATTAAGGGAAAATTCGGCGAGGGGAATGAATGAGACACAATCATACTTACAGTCAGAGATAAAACACCTTATATCTTGTTCTAGAGACTGATTAGTCCTCTCAGTTTGGCCATTAGTTTAGGGATGGAAGGCAGAGGAGTAGGACAGATCAATCTCCAACTTTTTACAGAAGGCTCTCCAAAACAATGAAACAAATTGTACCCCTCTGTCAGAAACAATATTGACAGGGACCCCATGGACACGCAGGATGTGTTTGACAAACAAGGTAGCTAACGTCTTAGCATTGGGTAGTTTCTTGAGGAGCACAAAGTGGCACATCTTACTGAAGCGGTCTACTACAACCCACACCACCGATTTGCCTTGAGATGGAGGCAAATCGGTGATAAAATCCAAGGTCTCTGGGGAATGGGCAAAGAACATAGTAAGCCCGCTGGTCGGGACCTGGGAGTCTTGGACTTAGCACAAACTTCACAAGCGGCGACGTAGGCCTACACGTCTTTGAGCAACCCAGGCCACCAATAGTTTCTTGCAATGAGGTGCTTGGTACCCAGGATGCCTGGATGGCCAGATAGTGCAGAGTCATGATTTTCCCTAAGTATCCTAAGCCGGAATTGCATGGGAACAAACAGCTTGTTCTCAGGAAGGTTCCCGGAAGCTGAACCCTGATCAGCCGCAATTTCAGAGACTAAATCAGAATCAATAGAGGAAATGATTATACCTGGAGGCAAAACACAAGCAGGATCTTCCTCCGAAGGAGGGATGGCCATGAAGCTACGCGACAGTGCATCAGCCTTAATATTTTTAGACCCAGCCCTATAGGTGACCAAAAAGTTGAATCTGGTAAAAAAATAACGCCCATCGAGCTTGTCTCGGGTTTAGCCTCCGGGCAGATTCTAGGAAAACCAGATTCTTGTGGTCAGTAAGGACCGTTACCTGGTGCCTAGCCCCCTCCAGGAAGTAGCGCCACTCTTCAAATGCCCATTTAATGGCTAAGAGTTCGCGGTTGCCAATATCATAGTTACTCTCAGTGGGCGAAAACTTCCTGGAGAAGTAGGCACAGGGACTGAGATGGGTGAGGGACCTGGTACCCTGGGACAAGACCGCACCCACTCCCACATCGGAGGCGTCAACCTCCACGATGAATGGCTCCATTTGGTTGGGCTGACCCAGCACTGGGGCCGAGATAAAGCACTTCTTAAGGACCTCAAAAGCCTGGACAGCCTCAGGAGGCCAGTGGAGGAGATCAGCACCTTTGCGAGTGAGATCCGTAAGAGGCTTAGCGATGACTGAGAAGTTAGCAATAAATCTCCTGTAATAATTAGCGAACCCCAGGAAGCACTGTAACGCCTTCAGGGAGGCAGGTTGGACCCATTCCGCCACAGCCTGGACCTTGGCGGGGTCCATGCGGAATTCATGACGAGTGAGGATTTGACCCAAAAATGGTATCTCCTGCACCCCAAACACACATTTTTCGGTCTTAGCAGTTTGTTTTCCCGAAGGGCCTGGAGCACCTTCCTGACATGCTCAATGTGGGAGGACCAGTCCTTGGAAAACACAAGTATGTCATCAAGGTACACTACAAGAAATATCCCCAGGTAGTCTCTTAAAATCTCATTTATGAAATTCTGGAAGACCGTGGGAGCATTACACAACCCAAAGGGCATGACGAGGTATTCGAAATGACCTTCGGGCGTGTTAAACGCAGTCTTCCACTCATCCCCCTCTTTGATGCGGATAAGGTTATAAGCCCCCCGTAGATCAAACTTAGAGAACCATTGGGCCCCCTGAACCTGATTGAAGAGATCAGGAATCAAAGGAAGGGGGTACTGGTTCCTTACAGTGACCTTATTCAAGTTCCGGTAGTCAATGCACGGCCTAAGACCACCATCCTTCTTCCCTACGAAGAAGAAGCCAGCACCTACCGGAGAAGTAGAGGGGCGAATGTAACCCTTGGCCAGGCATTCCTGGATATACTCTCTCATGGCTTGACGTTCGGGACAAGAGAGATTAAATATCCTACCCTTAGGGAGCTTAGCTCCTGGTACCAAATCGATAGCGCAATCGTATTCTCTATGAGGAGGTAACACTTCGGAGGCCTCTTTAGAGAAAACATCAGCGAAGTCCTGAACAAACTCAGGTACAGTGTTCCCCACCTCAGGGAGAGAAATAGAATTAACAGAAAAACATGACGTCATGCATTCATTACCCCATTTGGTAAGATCCCCAGTATTCCAGTTAAACGTGGGATTATGCAACTGCAACCAGGGAAGGCCTAAAACCAAATCGGACGATAATCCCTGCATCACCAGTACAGAACACTGCTCCAAATGCATGGAGCCAACAAGGAGTTCAAAAACAGGGGTATGCTGTGTAAAATAACCATTAGCAAGAGGAGTGGAGTCGATACCCACTACCGGGACAGGTTTAGGCAAATCAATCAATGGCATAGCTAGAGACATTGCAAATTCAACAGACATAATATTAGCAGAAGACCCTGAATCCACGAAGGCACTGCCGGTAGCAGACCTACCACCAAAAGAGACCTGAAAGGGAAGCAAGATTTTATTAGGTTTCATATTTACGGGAAATACCTGTGCGCCCAAGTGACCTCCCCGATGATCACTTAGGCGCGGAAGTTTTCCGGCTGCTTATTCTTATGCCTAGGACAGTTGTTCACTTGATGCTTGTCATCCCCACAGTAGAAGCAGAGACCATTCTTCCTGCGGAACTCTCTACGTTGTTGGGGGGACACGGAGGCCCCGCGTTGCATAGGTACCTCCGAGTCTTCCGTGGAAGAACGAAGCAACGGAACCTCGGGAGGCATCATGGGGGAGTCAGAGGAGAAGGCACAAAAACGTTCAAGTCGTCGTTCCCTGAGACGTCGGTCAAGTCGTACCGCTAAAGTCATAACCTGATCTAGGGAGTCAGAAGAGGGATAGCTAACTAGCAGGTCTTTCAGGGCGTTCGACAGACCCAACCTAAACTGGCACCTTAAGGCAGGGTCATTCCACCGAGAAGCTACACACCACTTCCTAAAGTCAGAACAATACTCCTCAACAGGTCTCTTACCCTGACGTAAGGTCACCAGCTGACTCTCGGCAAAGGCAGTCTTGTCAGTCTCGTCATAAATGAGCCCGAGAGCAGAAAACAAAAGATCAACGGAGGAAAGTTCAGGGGCGTCAGGAGCCAAGGAGAAGGCCCATTCTTGGGGCCAGTCCTGGAGCCGGGACATAATTATACCCACCTGCTGGCTCTCAGAACCAGAGGAGTGGGGCTTTAAGCGAAAATAGAGCCTACAACTCTCCCGAAAGGAGAAAAAAGTCTTCCGGTCCCCTGAGAACCGGTCAGGCAACTTGAGGTGGGGTTCAAGAGGTGAGGTGAGGGGCACTACCAGGGAAGCATCATGCTGGTTGTCCCTCTGAGCCAGGGCTTGGACCTGTAGGGAGAGGCCCTGCATTTGCTGAGCCGGGGTCTCAAGGGGGTCCATAGTAGTGTTAGGGACCAGGGTAGACTAGGTATATGGGCTTGTGATTATGTAATGATCGGGTAGGGAGACAGACAGGTGAGCCCTAATCTACCCGCCACTCATTCCCTGCCTACTTGCAACGACCCGTCCTAGGCGACGGGGTACAACTGGGCGACGGTCCCTACACTCAATAAGTGCACGACAGACAAACAGACAAGGATACACAGAAGCCAGGGAAAAGGGGCAGTTGCCCACGGAAGCACAGTGAGCAACAAGAGCAGTGAACGAGCCGAGTCAAACCAGGAGATGCGCGAGGTACAAAACGCAGAGCAGAAGAGTGGTCAGTAAAGCCAAGGTCAATAACAAGCAGAGGATCAGTAGTTCAAGCAGCTGCAGCAGGGCCAGGAAACCAGCAGAGCAGAATCACAAGCAAAGGAGGAACAGGAAAGGCAGGTATAAATAGACAGTGGGCGGGAGCTAGATCCGTCTGGCCAAGCTGTGATAGCCTGCCATCCTGAGTGGTGGAAGATGGAGTCAGTCTCACAGACATAGAAGCAGGTGCAGACTGATTACCTACGGGCGTCGACACAGAAGCTGTGTCTGGCAGATCCTTTACAGCTCCTCTTCCTGTAGCCTTGCCCCTCCTCCGCCTACACAGGACATTGTTTGCTGGTTGGGCAGACAGACTAAACCAATTTTACTAGTGCTCCCCAGCTCACCAACACCCCCCATGCACTGTCTACTCACGGGAGACGGCCAGTGCCCTCCCATGACTTTCAGCTGCATCCCTGGGTCTCTTAAGTGAAAAAAATGGACGCAACCCTAGCAGCCCAGTCAGTATTAGTTTGATGAGGGGGTCTTGTTGAGGACTACAGTGGCCCCTATAGCTACGCCACTGGGCCCACCAGTGACCTCTCTGGTCACACCTTCTAAACCACTCCTAGTTATAGACTCCATCAGAGGTATAACTTGAGGTTCCTGGGCCCCAGTACAAAATCTGTAACTAGGCTCCCACCCAGCAAGTGCCATATATAATACTGGTGTCTTAAGTGACCCCCTCAGTTACTAGAGTCCGGGGGACTGCTACCTCTGCACCCCCTATAGCTACACCCCTGGACTCAAACCTGACAATACTAATAATGCTTATCAGTGGCTATTGCCTGTAACTGCCTCTTCCAATTTTTGTCATTGAGAACATCAAAGTAGAAGGATGTCTGTGAGACAGGAGCCCAGTGTGAGGGCCCAGTGCAGGGACAGACAGCAAGCGGAAGTCACAATTTTGCCAGTTGTTACCGTAACATAAATACATGAGGTAACATATGGTTTTCAATGTTGTATTTATTAAAAAATCCATTCATTAAACTTTTACATCAAGTCACTGTAGCACTATACTACAAAAACCAGCCTAAACCAGCCAGACTCTAGCCTATAGCCATGTGCATAGACTTTGTATGGCGGCACACATGTAGGCACTTCATGTGCCGCCATATGGTGCCCCAATGAGGTGCTGTATTTTTCCATAGAATTATATGCTATTCCTTTGAGCCATTTTTTTCTTACAGATTCATACGAGGAAACCTCTGAGGTGTGGTATGGGCCCTTAACAATCTAGGGGCCCTGCGTTACCACCATACAACACAGATCTGTAATACTGCCGTGTGTAAGAAAGGATTGAGAAGTTTTACCTCAGATCTCTCTCCCTTTCTCCTTACATATATCTATACATTCAGAGATGTCTTCACAACCTGCACACCCACTGTAACTTCATAATTGCTATGCGGCAATGCTGTAATTAATGGAGCAGTCATATTCTCATTAGTCTGTAAATGTATGAATTAGATCTCTGTGAATACATCAATCATTAACATCTGGGAACGAGCCGTCATACTTAACGATTAAACATTCACATCCTAACTGTGCTCTACAATGGAGTGAGGAGAGACAATCTCCGGATCGCCATTGATCCCACTTGCACTGAGGTCATCACTGTGTTGGGGCATCTATATTGGTGGGCCGATAATGCTGCATGCTGGTCTGATTAATTTTTGGATCTGCTCTCTGGTCTGAATTAATTTAAGGGCCTTTTCTGGGGTCTGTATTTAACATCAGAGTCTGGTCTGGGTCTGAATTTAAAGGGGTTTTCCCATAAACAATATTAATCACCTATCCACAGGATAGGTGATATATATCTGATCGGTGGGGGTTCGGACCGCTGGGACACCCACCGATCATGAGTACGGCCTTAACTTGCCATTCCTGGGAGCCCCATAGGAATGGAGCGGTACTTCGCATGCTCAGCCACCTCTCCATTTATTTCTATGGGGCTGCTGAAGATAGCGCTCGGCAGCCCCATAGAAATTAATGGAGCATTGGTCGAGCATGCGCACTACCGCTCCATTCCTATGGGGGTCTAAAGAACGGCAAGGTAAGCTCGTTCTCGTGATTGGTGGGGAACCCAGCAGTCTGACCCTCACCGATCAAATATTTATCACCTGTCCTGTGGATCAAAAATATGGTGGTAACTGCTGGACCCCCAACTGTTCTACTAGACTAATCTTAGATCGCCGAGAACTCTTTGGTCATCTATATTTGACTAAGTTGAACTGCAAAGCCTCCAGGTGTTGTAGATGTAATATATTCCGTAAAATATGCAGCCACATTACTGTCTCCTGAAACTGGCCTAAGAAATAAATGCCAGAGTCCACAGGAGCATGAAGATCCAGCTATGTGACCCGTGGTAGTGTCCTCTCTTACTAAGCCTATGCAGCAAAAAAAATTGGTAGCCACAATTGTATTATTTAGCCCTATGTGTAAAGGATCTGCCAGGCACAGCTTCTGTGTATACGCCCATAGGTAATCAGTCTGCACCTGCTTCTATGTCTGTGAGACTGACTCCATCTTCCACCACTCAGAATGGCAGGCTTAGGAGTGGGAGAGCCTATCACAGCCTGGCCAGACGGAGCTAGCTCCCGCCCTCTGTCTATTTATACCTGCCTTTCCTGTTCCTCCTTGCTTGTGATTCTTCTCGTGTGGTTTCCTGGCCCTGCTGCAGCTTCTGAACTATTTGACCCTGCTTCATACTGACCCTGGCTTACTGACAACTCTCCTGCTCTGCGTTTGGTACCTCGTACACTCCTGGTTTGACTCGGCTTGTTCACTACTCTCCTGCTCAGCGTTTGGTACCTCGTACACTCCTAGTTTGACTCGGCTTGTTCACTACTCTCCTGCTCAGCGTTTGGTACCTCGTACACTCCTGGTTTGACTCGGCTCGTTCACCACTCTGGTTGCTCACGGTGTTACCGTGGGCAACTGCCCCATTTCCCTTAGCTTTGTGTACCCTTGTCTGTTTGTCTGTCGTGCACTTACTGAGCGTAGGGACCGTCGCCCAGTTGTACCCCGTCGCCTAGGGCAGGTCGTTGCAAGTAGGCAGGGACTGAGTGGCGGGTAGATTAGGGCTCACTTGTCTGTTTCCCTACCCCCACCATTACATAATCACAAGCCCATATACCTAGGCTACCCTGGTCCCTCACACTACTATGGACCCCCTTGAGACCCTGGCTCAGCAAATGCAGGGTCTCTCCCTACAGGTCCAGGCCCTGGCTCAGAGGGTCAACCAGCCTGACGCTACCATGGTAGTGCCCCTCACCTCACCTCTTGAACCCCACCTCAAGTTGCCGGACCGGTTCTCAGGGGACCGGAGGACTTTTCTCTCCTTTCGGGAGAGTTGTAGGCTCTACTTTCGCTTAAAGCCTCACTCCTCAGGTTCTGAGAGCCAGCGGGTGGGTATAATTATGTCCCGGCTCCAGGAAGGGCCCCAAGAATGGGCCTTCTCCTTGGCTCCTGACGCCCCTGAACTTTCCTCCGTTGATCTTTTCTTTTCTGCTCTCGGACTCATTTATGACGAGACTGACAGGACTGCCTTTGCCGAGAGTCAGCTGGTGACCTTACGTCAGGGTAAGAGACCTGTTGAGGAGTATTGTTGTGACTTTAGGAAGTGGTGCGTAGCTTCTCGGTGGAATGACCCTGCCTTAAGGTGCCAGTTTAGGTTGGGTCTGTCGAACGCCCTGAAAGACCTGCTAGTTAGCTATCCCTCTTCTGACTCCCTAGACCAGGTTATGGCTTTAGCGGTACGACTTGACCGACGTCTCAGGGAACGACAACTTGAACGTTTTTGTGTTTTCCCCTCTGACTCCCCCATGATGCCTCCCGAGGTCCCGTTGCTTCGCTCTTCCACGGAAGACTCGGAGGTACCTATGCAACTCGGGGCCTCCGTGTCCCCCCGACAACGTAGAGAGTTCCGCAGGAAGAATGGTCTCTGCTTCTATTGTGGGGATGACAAGCATCAAGTGAACACCTGTCCTAGGCGTAAGAATAAGCAGCCGGAAAATTTCCGCGCCTAAGTGATCATCGTGGAGGTCACTTGGGCGCACAGGTATTTCCCGTAAATATGAAACGTAATAAAATCTTGCTTCCCTTTCAGGTCTCTTTTGGTGGTAGGTCTGCTACCGGCAGTGCCTTCGTGGATTCAGGGTCTTCTGCTAATATTATGTCTGTTGAATTTGCAATGTCTCTAGCTATGCCATTGATTGATTTGCCTAAACCTGTCCCGGTAGTGGGTATCGACTCCACTCCTCTTGCTAATGGTTATTTTACACAGCATACCCCTGTTTTTGAACTCCTTGTTGGCTCCATGCATTTGGAGCAGTGCTCTGTACTGTTGATGCAGGGATTATCGTCCGATTTGGTTTTAGGCCTTCCCTGGTTGCAGTTGCATAATCCCACGTTTGACTGGAATACTGGGGAGCTTACCAAATGGGGTAATGAATGCTTGACGTCATGTTTTTCTGTTAATTCAATTTCTTCCCCTGAGGAGGTAAACACGCTACCTGAGTTTGTTCAGGACTTCGCTGATGTTTTCTCTAAGGAGGCCTCCGAAGTGTTACCTCCTCATAGAGAATACGATTGCGCTATCGATTTGGTACCAGGAGCTAAGCTCCCTAAGGGTAGGATATTTAATCTCTCTTGTCCTGAATGTCAAGCCATGAGAGAGTATATCCAGGAATGCCTGGCCAAGGGTTACATTCGCCCCTCTACTTCTCCGGTAGGTGCTGGCTTCTTCTTCGTAGGGAAGAAGGGTGGTGGTCTTAGGCCATGCATTGACTACCGTAACTTGAATAAGGTCACTGTAAGGAACCAGTATCCCCTTCCTTTGATTCCTGATCTCTTTAATCAGGTTCAGGGGGCCCAATGGTTCTCTAAGTTTGATCAACGGGGGGCGTATAACCTTATCCGCATCAAAGAGGGGGATGAGTGGAAGACTGCGTTTAACACGCCCGAAGGTCATTTCGAATACCTCGTCATGCCCTTTGGGTTGTGTAATGCTCCCGCGGTCTTCCAGAATTTCATAAATGAGATTTTAAGAGATTACCTGGGGGTATTTCTTGTAGTGTACCTTGATGACATACTTGTGTTTTCCAAGGACTGGTCCTCCCACATTGAGCATGTCAGGAAGGTGCTCCAGGTCCTTCGGGAAAACAAACTGTTTGCGAAGACCGAAAAATGTGTGTTTGGGGTGCAGGAGATACCATTTTTGGGTAAAATCCTCACTCCTCATGAATTCTGCATGGACCCCGCCAAGGTCCAGGCTGTGGCGGAATGGGTCCAACCTGCCTCCCTGAAGGCGTTACAGTGTTTCTTGGGGTTCGCTAATAATTACAGGAGATTTATTGCTAACTTCTCGGTCATCGCTAAGCCTCTTACGGACCTCACTCGCAAAGGTGCTGATCTCCTCCACTGGCCTCCTGAGGCTGTCCAGGCTTTTGAGGTCCTTAAGAAGTGCTTTATCTCGGCCCCGGTGCTGGTTCAGCCTAACCAAATGGAGCCATTTATCGTGGAGGTTGACGCATCCAAGGTGGGAGTGGGGGCTGTCTTGTCCCAGGGTACCAGGTCCCTCACCCATCTCCGTCCCTGTGCCTACTTCTCCAGGAAGTTTTCGCCCACTGAGAGTAACTATGATATTGGCAACCGCGAACTCTTAGCCATTAAATGGGCATTTGAAGAGTGGCGCCACTTCCTGGAGGGGGCTAGGCACCAGGTAACGGTCCTTACCGACCACAAGAATCTGGTTTTCCTAGAATCTGCCCGGAGGCTAAACCCGAGACAAGCTCGATGGGCGCTATTTTTTACCAGATTCAAATTTTTGGTTACCTATAGGGCTGGGTCTAAAAATATTAAGGCTGATGCACTGTCGCGTAGCTTCATGGCCAGCCCTCCTTCGGAGGAAGATCCTGCTTGTATTTTGCCTCCAGGTATAATAATTTCCTCTATTGATTCTGATTTAGTCTCTGAAATTGCGGCTGATCAAGGTTCAGCTCCCGGGAACCTTCCTGAGAACAAGCTGTTTGTTCCCCTGCAATTCCGGCTAAGGGTACTTAGGGAAAATCATGACTCCGCACTATCTGGTCATCCGGGCATACTGGGTACCAAGCACCTCATTGCCAGAAATTATTGGTGGCCTGGGTTGCCTAAAGACGTTAAGGCCTACGTCGCCACTTGTGAGGTTTGTGCTAGGTCCAAGACTCCCAGGTCCCGACCAGCGGGCTTACTACGTTCTTTGCCCATTCCCCAGAGACCTTGGACCCATATCTCCATGGATTTTATCACCGATTTGCCTCCATCTCAAGGCAAGTCGGTGGTGTGGGTTGTAGTAGACCGCTTCAGTAAGATGTGCCACTTTGTGCCCCTCAAAAAACTACCCAATGCTAAGACGTTAGCTACCTTGTTTGTCAAACACATCCTGCGTCTCCATGGGGTCCCTGTCAATATTGTTTCGGACAGAGGGGAACAATTTGTTTCATTGTTTTGGAGAGCCTTCTGTAAAAAGTTGGAGATTGATCTGTCCTTCTCCTCTGCCTTCTATCCTGAAACTAATGGCCAAACCGAGAGGACTAATCAGTCTCTAGAACATTATTTAAGGTGTTTTATCTCTGACTGTCAATATGATTGGGTCTCATTCATTCCCCTCGCCGAATTTTCCCTTAATAACCGGGTCAGTAACTCGTCAGGGGTCTCCCCCTTTTTCTGTAATTTTGGGTTTAATCCACGGTTCTCCTCCGTTTCACCTGGTAGTTCCAACAATCCCGAGGTAGAGGTCGTTCATCGGGAACTGTGCACAGTCTGGGCCCAGGTTCAGAAGAACCTAGAGGCGTCCCAGAGCATAAAAAAGACTCAGGCAGATAGAAGACGTTCTGCTAACCCCTTGTTTATGGTCGGGGATCTGGTGTGGTTATCGTCTAAGAACTTGCGCCTTAAGGTCCCGTCCAAGAAGTTTGCTCCCCGGTTTATAGGGCCGTATAAGGTCATTGAAGTCCTCAATCCTGTCTCCTTCCGACTGGAGTTGCCCCCATCTTTTCGAATACACGACGTGTTTCATGCCTCCCTCCTTAAACGCTGCTCCCCGTCCTTGGCTCCCTCGAGGAAACCTCCTGTCCCCGTTCTCACCCCTGAGGGGGTGGAATTCGAGGTGGCCAAGATTGTGGACAGCAAGATGGTCCAAGGCTCCCTCCAGTACCTGGTCCATTGGAGAGGATATGGGCCAGAGGAGAGGACTTGGGTACCCGCCCGGGATGTTCACGCTGGGGTATTGGTCAGGAAGTTCCACCTTCGTTTCCCCAATAAACCAGGTCCACCTAGAAAGGGTCCGGTGGCCCCTCATAAAAGGGGGGGTACTGTAAAGGATCTGCCAGGCACAGCTTCTGTGTATATGCCCATAGGTAATCAGTCTGCACCTGCTTCTATGTCTGTGAGACTGACTCCATCTTCCACCACTCAGGATGGCAGGCTTAGGAGTGGGAGAGCCTATCACAGCCTGGCCAGACGGAGCTAGCTCCCGCCCTCTGTCTATTTATACCTGCCTTTCCTGTTCCTCCTTGCTTGTGATTGTTCTCGTGTGGTTTCCTGGCCCTGCTGCAGCTTCTGAACTATTTGACCCTGCTTCATACTGACCCTGGCTTACTGACTACTCTCCTGCTCTGCGTTTGGTACCTCGTACACTCCTGGTTTGACTCGGCTTGTTCACTACTCTCCTGCTCAGCGTTTGGTACCTCGTACACTCCTGGTTTGACTCGGCTTGTTCACTACTCTCCTACTCAGCGTTTGGTACCTCGTACACTCCTGGTTTGACTCGGCTCGTTCACCACTCTGGTTGCTCACGGTGTTACCGTGGGCAACTGCCCCATTTCCCTTAGCTTTGTGTACCCTTGTCTGTTTGTCTGTCGTGCACTTACTGAGCGTAGGGACCGTCGCCCAGTTGTACCCCGTCGCCTAGGGCGGGTCGTTGCAAGTAGGCAGGGACTGAGTGGCGGGTAGATTAGGGCTCACTTGTCTGTTTCCCTACCCCCACCATTACACTATGTCTATAGAAGGGATTTGGACCTTTATATCAGAAAATTGAGCTCTCAGCCCTCAAGAGACATTCATGATTGAATCTTCTTTTGTCGAGAGTGATATAATATCAGAAATCATGTTTATTTATCCATCGTGGATGTGTCACACTGGCCAGAAACTTACTTACTTTAGAGCCCACAATCTTATTATTCATTGTGTTCAATTTTCATTTGTTGAATAACAAGACTTGTCGGGAATTGCATTGAAATCAATATAGGTGGCAGCCAAGAAAAGTAACAAATGGGAAACTGATTTAGCTATTTTATCGTACACCCTGAGCCAAATTCCTGGAAATATGATTTCAAGACTACCTGACGTTTCTGGTGACTTTCAGAATAAGCCGCTACATTTGTGTACATGAGGAAAAACACTATTTCTCACACACAGAGAAGAGGAGATCCTGCTCTCCTATCTTCTCTCACTCACTCCATCACTCACTCACTCACTGAGAAGAGGAGATCCTGCTCTCCTATCTTCACACACACACACAAACCCCGCTCTCCTGTCTTCTCTCTCACACACACACACACACACACACACACGAGGAGACCCTGCTCTCCTATCTTCTCTCACTCACACACTGAGAAGAGGAGATCCTGCTCTCCTATCTTCACACACACACACACACACACACACACACACACGCACACACACGGAGAGCCTGCTCTCCTACCTTCACTCACTCACAGACATAGAGAAGAGGAGATCCAGCTCCCCTATCTCTCTCACTCCCACACACCCACACAAACACACACACACACACACACACACACACATACACTCACATATACACCGAGAAGAGGAGATCCTGCTCCCATATCTCTCTCTCTCTCTCTCACTCACTCACTCACTCTCTCACAGAGAAGAGGCGATCCTGCTCCCCTATCTCTCTCACTCACTCACACACACACACAAAAAAGATGAGATCATGCTCCCCTATCACACACACATCCTGCTCCCTTATCTCTTTCTCACACACACAGAGAAGAGGCGATCCTGCTCCCCTATCACACATACACACATCCTGCTCCCCTATCTCTCTCACACACACAGAGAGGAGGCGATCCTGCTCCCCACACACACACACACACAAATCCTGCTCCCCTATCGCTCTCACAAACACACACACACACACACACACAGAAGAGGCGATCCTGCTCCCCTGTCTCCCTCTCTCACACACTCAGAAGCATCAGCTTGAATGACATTATATAGTCATAAGCAGTGTTACTGTGAATCCAGCCCTAGAGGCAGATAATACAGCACATAGTGGAGAAAAATACATTTTTCTGTCATAATATATATTACAAAGTTTCTTAACACGTTTTGTACTACTGATGACAGTAACTCTTTAAGAATGCCAGGCATGGTCCACCCATAATTATATCCACCAAGCCAACAGAACTTGTTGTATTATATTGGAGAACACATAGCTCATAAGGATAGGTTGCGTGTACCATAGAGGCAATCTAAAAAAAATGCTATGGAGCCCTTGGATAGAGAGGGCCCAGCCCTGACTGGTCCCATTCACTTTGCTATTGGGTGACAAGAACATATGCAGGACTACCCTCTGCAGAGGAACTGCATTATTAGCAACCTAGTGGTTGCAGAATCCACCTAAGGGTATTTGGAAAGGGCGTTGAGAGGGAAAGAAATACCAGGCTCTTCTGTCCTGGATGGCAAAACCCAGCACCATAATTGGAGGCCAACTATGATCTTTGCTATGGGGCCCTTCTCTGCTATGTATGACACTGCCTGTGATTTTTTTGCTGCAACTCCTCTATAAAAGTGAAACTTTTTTATTTTATTTTTTTATTATCAACTTCCATAGCTCTTTACACAATATTGGGGTAACACATTGTTTAGAATATCTGGTACAAAGAAGTGAAATGGTATTTACCAGATTCATTAGGTAGGAGCCCTGCCAATATGAGCTTACAATCTATATGGAAAGTGGAGTAGATACAAGAGGTCAGGTAAGCACCTCTAAACATGTCAGACGGTAGGGAGACTCTTTAGACCAGTTTATACTTTTGTCTTGTCGGAAGACGTACATTTTCAGTGAGCTTTGGAGGGTTGGAGAATGTTAGATGAAATGAGTGAGTGAATTCCAGAACAGAGGGGAAGCACGAGAGAAGTCTTGTATATTCAATTGTGAGGGGGTGATTAGAGTGGTAAAGGGGAGGTTGTCATATGGAGTGGTATCTTTGAATAAAATGTAGGATGGAGCAGAATTAGATAGGGCTAAGTTAAAATAAGGATTATGAATTGGATTCATTGTGTGATGGGCAACAAGTGCAGGTACTGACAGAGGGGGTAGAGGAACTGGATCAAAGGTAGATGAGTCGTGCAACATAGTTTATGATAGATTGGAGAGGTGTAAGGCTCTCCTTCTATTGTGTTTGAGAATTGCGTAAGAGGTATACAGTACATCAGATTTCTCAACGTATGCAATTGATATCTGCTCTGAGCACCAGAAATTAAATAGGACAGACCTCTCCCAACCAAGATGGAAGGAAGACCCACCCAGACTTGTGATCTATTGTAAGATTATCTCAATCTGTTGGCATATTTCATACAAGATAACATTGCTTCTATAATCAAGTCATTCTAGTTACCCAAGTACTGTGTACCAGTGGGGATTTGAGAAGGGATAATATTCCATAGAGGTAACAATTATGTATATTTATGTGCAAAATGTATAGACTATATAATAATATTCATTTTTTTTTACCCGACAGTGGGTCTTTATACCTTGATTTACTCCTAAACCTTGTATACCAAACCGAACAATGGCTATAATTAACCTGCGGGGAGTAAAGTAGGCAATGGATAGTCTCATGGGTCTGTCTTGATGGGAACTGAGCTCAGAGTGCTTCACCGTGGCCGTATTAAGAGGAGATTAGTTGCTCCGTGGCTTTATTAGGAAGTTTAATGCTCATGTTATCTGTGAACTTCACATTATTTCATTGTTTCAGCTCCGTCGGGTTATATGCCTGAATACATTTCAAATAGTGAAAATGAATAGGGGAAAATCTGCATTAATTTATCAAAATTATATTTTACCTTTTTGTTGGAATATTCAAAAAGAAAGAAAAAAATTAAGCTCAGTTGAGAAGAATTAATCTATTATGTAAAAGTCGCTGCATATCAAATTGTGGTACTATATTGTCTGAATGTTCTGCAAGAGAGAAGCATGTATGGATTACAAAAGGAAATTAATTTTATGTATTATTTGTTATCTGTGGAAAGTGTCATCGTCCTTGCCTTCCAGCACTCTGTAGTTCCCCTTTCCCTTTCTGCAGCCTCTCTGTAAATGTTCAGAAACCTCTTCAGTCCCCAGAAAATGTGTCTCTAGGGACGCAATAAATAGAAAACAGGGTGGAGGATGGAGGAGGGGGATGTAGCTGCAGCTTTTCTATCTCTCTGTCTATCAGACTGCGTGCTGTGAGAGGGGAGAAGGAGGAGCAAGTTTAGGGATTTCTCTTTTCAGAGCATACAGAAAAGCACTAGCATCACATCAGAATGAGACCACCTACTTAACAGGCAGAGAAAGAGAAAATATGCATTTACAAAAGATGGAGTGGGATGGAAAAATACTCCAAAATATGTTGGACACAATTTCCAGTACATCTAATTTACATCTATAACTGCCTATGGAGTGATTGTTTATTTTTTTTCTACCCATAAGTACATTTAAAGCGGACCGCTTAATATTTCTCATTGTATTCTGCTAGTTTTCAGCAGGATCCGTCAACAGTCTAATGCCAATGGGACCATCATGTAATCTCCATGCATTGGATATGGAGGAAGATCATAAAACACATTCTAGGATATTCCATGGATTGTTGATCGTGGGGATCTGACTGCCGAGACCCCCACCAATCCTCAGAATGAAGGGTCTAGAAAAGCGTTCATCATTTTTGAGAGTTTGTTACTGGCCAAGAAGGTCCTTTTGAGCCACAATAGTGCCAAGTAGGGCCGGATTATAGGGACGTCAGAATGGACACATGGCTCGGAGCTTTCACCACCCACAAACTGTAGCAGTTTTATTGGGGGCACTATGCATATGGCGATATTGTGAGGGACATTATGCATGTGTGTGGATATCTTTTAAAGTAGAAGGCCTCATGCACACGACCGTAGATTTCGTCCATAATTGCGGGAAGGTGTCCGGGCCGTAGAAAGCCTCCACAAAAGATAGGACATGTCCTATCTGTTGCTTTTTACGGACCGTGCTCCTATATTTTATATGGGAGCACGGGCCGAAAATACGGGTGGCTGTCCGCGGCCGCCAGTGGCCAGCCATGCCCGTAATCACAGACCGTGATTACGGGTACGGCCGTGTACATGAGGCCTAAAAGAGTTGCCGGCTCAGCCATTTCTGTAACTCCTCTAGACTTCAGTGGGGAGGGCCACATGCATGTGCGGCCACCACTACTATTTCAGCGGGTCAGGTGGGATCCTGATATCAAGTACAATATTGCAAAATGGACTGGGTACCAAATGCTTCACTATTTTGATGCGGCCGTGTTTAGATAAGGGTGACAGATTATTGTGCAGTGGCCTCGATATTCTTTTCTTTACATCTCCGGCTGAAAGTTACTGTGGAAACTTCCATTATATAACCGGAGCATCTGACTTATCAAAGGTTTTATCAAAGGCAGCGTAATGTTTGATTTCTAATAATTGCCTCTGCAGTTGATTATCCCAATCTCCTTAAAAGCCATTTCTGAAAAACACTTCTCCCTCAATGAAATAGAGATGGATGACACTTAAAAATGTCACACAATATATGTAAAGTAATTTGTCTAGCGCTTTGAATCCACTGCGAATACGGACTGAAATAAATAATCTCGCCATACTTTAAGAATTCGAATATTAGATGCTGGATTCCCTGCGGGCTTTGGATCATCATGACATAGTCTGTGCTACCAGTTACTTTTTATTTAATATATTAAAATATATTCTAGAAGCAACGCTGAATAAACATAACAAAGGAAACAAACTTTCTTTCTCCTTCAGATCTTGACTTTCTTGGTCTACTCTTATATCAAGCTCTTCTTTTTTATTTTATCCTCAAAGGGACAACTTTGAATTTGGTGCCAGGTGGCTGCACCTATCAGGCTTCATAATAATGTTGTGGCTTTAATATCAATAGGTCATTGTTTGATATAGTAACTCGTTGGTTATTGATTTATATCTATCTAGAAAGCTTATAAGTCCATGTTGCATGAATTTTTTCTGGTACAACAGGCCACAACACTGTTATAAGGGATAGATCATTACCAGATGCACGACCTTGGTATCCCAGGCTGCATTATATAGCTTCTGCAGCACTGGCAATTTGGAGAAACGAAGTTAGCAGGTAGGGAGTCCCATTTAGATTTTGTTCTGTGCTTTTCATGGTACACATGTTTACAGATCATTAGTGATTGACCAAGCAAATCCTTAGGTTGTATCGGGGGACAATGGCTTGAGCAGAAATGAGCCGTTACAATTCATTGGGTGAAGATAACTATGTAGTATGAAGAATTAGTGTTGTACCAGTAGCTCGGGGGTGCCGAGATTGCAGTGGCACCCAAGAACCTAAAGGTGCCTAATGGCGCACTGCATGTATAACAACGTAGCGGTACAATAAATGGCATGTGATCGTTGTGGGGTGCTCTGGTAGAGATTTTGCATAAGGTCCAAAGGCTTTCAAGCTATGGGTCTGTGAATAACTAACTACAAATCCTTGCAGCTTAGTGACTTAACATTCGTCTATTTTATGACCCTTCTTTAGAGGTTTTCCTTTTCAATAAAGAAAATGAATCATGTCTGTATAATAATTGTGTAGGCACAGAGCCCAGCAGACATTTATATCCAGGGGACACGAAGATGAGGCAGAAGAGGCTCTTTACTGCATAGGTCTTCTTAAAAAGCATCTAATGCTTTGGGGTGACTGGGGGGCATGTGCCCACAGGTGCTGGATACCAGAAGAGGTGCCAACAAGTCACACTGCGCTCAATAGCGCTAGGCTGCAGTAACAGGTATAGTCGCATGTATGGACATATCGCTATGTCTAGGTCAGCATTGAAGGGGCTTCAGTGCTTGCTGAACAAGCGGGGTGGGTCAAACCTCCACTGGTCACATATTGATGGCCTGTCCTAAGGAGGACATGTGTTCTCTCAAGACAAGTTTGTTTTAACAAATACTTATATTCCTCATAAAATGACAATTCAGCAGCATCTTTTCTTAGAAAACTGAGCTGTGCCGTTCCTCTGTTATTCCTCCTGGAAATAAATGAATAAATTGACAGCTGCGTGTTCCCATTCTCAATAGCGCATGTCCCTACACAATGAGGCACTGTCCAATTAGTTCTGATGGTGTCAAACTGTGTAGGGACAAGCCACTAGGGAATGGTTACACCCGTTCCTTAATTTATTCATACATTTTCAGGAGGAATAACAGAGAAACAGCCCAACACTTAGTTCTAAGAAAAGATGCTCTAGAAATTTTATTTTATAAGGAATATAAGAAGTTACTAAAACAGACCTGTTTTCACTCGAGGGGTTCATTTTTTATATCCTAAGAAACATACAATAGATTTTCATAGAAATGTAGGAATTCATCAGAAATAAAAGGAACAATGAACATCAGATAACAGATTTCATTGCTGTACCTGGAATATTCAGCCGGTAGCTTGCGGCAGGTATTTTACAAAGTTTTAGGGAGGGGATCGGCAACTCTGGATGTATGTGATCTCCCTCAATCATGAAGCCGATACCGGTGGCTGCTTCTTTCTTCAGCGTATTTGTCATGTTTTAATGTGATGGGGGAAAAGGGATTCAAAGCGAAAAGTCTCAGAGAGATGCATGACAGCCGATAACTTGTTATGAGAATTTCTTGGGGTCCCTCTTGTCTCTTTTTTCCTGTACTTTTATTCTTGTGGTAGTTTTGCGGTTTCTGACTGTATATAAATATGAGCTTATGGAATGTCATACTTTTTAAAGGAGTTCTCCACTGTTCCTTTTCTTTCTGACACGTCACTTAAGTGGGTTATTCTATGAATCATTTTAATACCAAAAGTCCTGAAATATTGAAAAAAATACTTTCTCATCATATTTTTGCTTTCATGTGTCCTCTTTGGTCCTTCTGATCAGTGTTGTTGGGGGAGTGGTCATGAGCAAAGTGAGTCTCCTTCCCCTGTGGTAGATGACAATATAGTTCCTTCTTACTTTCCCTACATAAGGAGTCTCCTTAGCTATACTGCCATACTGCTGCAGAGGCTCTGCTCCTTCCCTGACAAGCAGGGCGGAAAACTATTTTTATTGGCTGCTCTGCAGTAAACAGGAGATCACTTTTCAGAGAACTGGCTGTGGGCAGAGTGATTGAACATGTGTGTCCAACAGCACTCAGCTCATTTGGTGGTTGTACACATTGCTTTAGACTCTGAACACCAGGTGGCGCCATACTATCTAAGTAAATTTTTTATGATCTATATATAACACTTTTACGTTGACATGGCCAAAACCAGGAACCGACACAGTAATCATAGGCCCCATAGCAAACTCAGTATTGGCACCAACGACAAAGCCAAAGATGAAAATACATGCTATAACTGGATATAGTGTGCGTGCGTGCACCCGCACAAAATTAGTTGCTCCCTCCTTTTTGAACCCTTACTTCTTTTAGATTGCCTCATTGGAGAGATGTTTTGTCCATATGGATCACACGTCCCATGAGTGAGCCAGTGAATCATAGCCTGCTGTAGTGATATCATCGTGGCAGTGAGGGAACAGTGAGGAATTTTAAAGGTAAGTATATTGAGAAGTATTTTTTTTTATCCTCAGAAAAAACATCTTTAAATTATTAAATTCCGGCTAACTGCAACAGCCACTAGGGGGTGCTCACTACATATGAATACAGCTCCTATTATACTTATTGCATACTGTAAAGATCTGTATGCAGTGAACTCCCTCTAGTGGTGGCTGCAGGTAAACAGAATTGTATCATTTAAACCCACCAGGGACATTTATGACATATCCACAATATATGTCATAAATGTCAGATAGATGCGGATCTCTAGAACGAGTAAACCTAAATTACTGGGTAGACCTCCAGTTGCCACCCGGTTGGAAACCCTAGGCCTGCACTGCTGTGATGTGTTCTTCAACTGCACCCTGAGCGTTGTGCTCCCTATATTCATTGTTACATTGTGGTTTCTACATTGTAGCAACAGGTGTCGGCAATATGTTAATTGTCTTTCCTACCCAGGTGTTGGATGTACAGTCATCTGACAGATAAGCTCCACCCAGCTTGAGAAAACATTTAAAAAAGGCGAATGGAAGAGATGCATCATGGGACATAATTACAATTTATAAATTTCCATTGTACAATTTTCAAGCCTGATCAACACTGACATCCTATAGGAGTGTCACCAATATAAAAGTAGGTAGGGACTGAAGTTTTTCTTTAAGGGTCACTAAATACTGTATTCTGAGTATAGAAATCAAATTAAAAGCCCAATCAAAAATGGTCTCAGCTGGGAAACAAGTTGATCCCCAATTACAGACGAGGACTTCTCTCCCTCTAATATGACCGGTGGTTCGCAGCACAAATGACTAATGGGGTTTGTTTTTTCTCCTAATCCCTAAATCTGTGGAGTCTGATGTAATAAAAATTTTTATAGCCTAATAATTAGACTTGTTTTACTTCACTGACCAATACCCTGTAGAGAGTCTTAAAAATGAGCGTACTCCCAAAGGAGCGGGGTTAATTATTGAGGACAGTGATGGATGAGCTGATTGGTGAAAAGCAAAATGTAGTTATTCCGTCATGCAAAATAGATTTGTGGTATGAGACGTATAAAGGCAGGAGTCACCTAATATGTGTACATGTAATTAATTTACATATATATATATATATATATATATATATATATATATATATATATAGAGTGATATCTAATCAGGTGACCTGTGTGACCAGAAAGCTGTGACTTTCATTAAAAACCTATTCCAGAGATATCAACAAAAACTTCATTAGGGTCCCTCAGTGTATTAAAAATCCCCCGTTGTACCTTTCTTTTCATGCAGTTATGTCCCAGGCTCCCAACTATATTGATTTCTATTAGGAGGAGAAGCTAGCTACTTCCTGCCACGCTAATATTACTATTGAACTGATTGTAGTTGAAGAAAAAAAATAAAACCTGCTAATCTTTCAGGATATACAATAGGATGAAGGCTCCGTACTTACCCCTTATAGACAAATAAACATTTGGCCTTTGATCCAAGTTTTATACTCTACAGGCACAGATTCAATAACGCATGTATCTGCACTGCAAGAGGAATTAGAGGGGGAGGGCGTCAGTACCTATTATGAGCTGCGGCCTGCTGTGATAGCCTGAGGTTAGAAGCATAGCGTGGAGCTGAGTATTTAAAAAAAAAAATTATCTGGATTGGGCCCAGCCACACTCATGGTAGCACTTCCTGCGACCGCAACTGTTACGCTACAATTATGGTGCACCACTAGCCAAAATGTGTGCAACTCTTAAGGCCTTGTTCACACTGAGTTTTTGTTGCGTTGTTTTTGACGTGGAAACCGCATCGTAAACCGTGACAAAAACTAGCCGAAAATGCCTCCCATTGATTTCAATAGGAGGCAGAGGCGTTTTTTTCCCGCGAGAGGAAAACAACACTTGCGGGAAAAAGAAGCGTCATGCCCTTTCTTCAGGCGTTTCCGTCTCTGACCTCCTATTGGCATCAATGGGAGGCAGAGAAAGCGGTTTTCACTGCATTTTTTGCCGCGGCCGAAGGAAGGAGTTTTGAGACAGATTTTTCCGCCTGCAAAAAAACTCTGTGTGAACAGGGCCTAATAAATGTGTCGCATCTTACTCCAACAAACTGTTTATTAAGACTGGTGTATGGAACGACAGTCTTAATAACTCACCCCTTTAAGTTTTAATCCCTTACTTTGATTTCTGCTTATTTGCAGGCTGAAAAATATCCTGACTTTGTCCTGCTCATAGAACTGATGGCTTGTTACTTTATATCATTCCCAGCAACTCTCTCTGAGCTAAGCACATCAGTAGCAGCGCACATCTCTCTTCAGTCTTGAATTTCAGGCTGACATCCGTTATCTAGGTTGACAGGTTTTAACAAACCCTCAGCTGTGTGAACAGGACTAGGCCAAGTAAGGATTTAAGCCTTAGAAGGTAAAGTACTTGTGTTTTTTTTGTCCATTCACTGACTGCAAGCAGAGATCTTGAAACTGGGGAGACATTTACACGGTGTATTCAAGGTGTATGTCTTGGGAAAATGCAGTTTAAGGGGTTGTCCACTTTTTACAATCCCTTTTTGTTAGAAGGGTCCACTGAAAATAATCTGATCATACATGATCCGTGACAGCAATCAACTTTAATCTGCAGGAAAACTCATTGGTAAGTGTTAATTTCTTCTGTAGTGTCTCCAAAGGGGAAATGAAGTATTACACGGTGCCTATGAAAATCAATGGGCTGTCCGAGTCGGGTCCTCCAGAGCGAGAGGCACTTTTACTAGCTGTTTTCTGCTCTGGCAAGATCTCCGGGGTCCCATGGGCTGGTTATGCTTTTTTTCCAAGGTGCATGTGCCAGTGCCAAAGAGGGTGGGAGCTGCCAGGAGGAGTCTGTTTTCCCGCGGGCAGCCCATGCCACTTCCTCCCCGCCCTGCAGCAGCGTTTGAACAAGTCCTCTCCTACCCATGTATGTGCCATGTATAGCGGTCTGAATTAACTTTTGGGGTCTTAATTCTGAACTGGAGATGTGTCCTTTGTATGGAGAAAGTGTTAGGCCCTGTTCACACAGAGTTTTTTTGCAGGCTGGCTCTCTAGCTGGTTTGGGGATACCTGGCCTGAAGAAGTTTGGGAGCCACTAATTTACAGAACGGGACAAGTCTCTAAGGGTAAGTTCACACGTAGCATAAATACTGTGGATTTTCCAACACGGATTTGGTTGCGGAAAATCTGCAGCATAATACAGTAGCAGCAAATCTCGACACGCTGCGTAAATGATAAGCGGAAAAAAACGCTCAGAAAATGACCTGCGGTGCGGTTTTTTAGAGCACAGAATGTCAATTGTATTTGCGTAATCGCTGCTTTTTTGTTGCGGATTTTCCCCATTGAATTCAATGGGCAGCTAAAACCTGCAACAAATAGCAGATGTTGCGATCTTTGCGAGTGAAAATCGCAACTCAGAAATAAAATAAAAAAATCTTATACTTACCCCAGAATTCTGTGCTTCTTCGTCCAGGCCTGCCTCCTGGGATGACGTTTCATTCCATGTGACCGCTGCAGCCAATCACAGGCTTCACCGATCAGGTGGGATAAAACGTCACCCCAAGAGGCCAGCCTGCAGGACGGCAGAGGGACTCATCGCCATGGCTGGGTAAGTATGAAACTTTTTTTTTTAATGTGCAGTTTTCCCCAGCGGGCATTTCGGCCGACAAACTGCACCACAATTTGATGTGGTTTTTTGTGCGGAATTCCCTGCGACGCCTGGGGCGGATATGCTGCATGCTTTTATAACGTTTTATTAGGATTACTCCAAACTCACCGGCTGTACAGAATGATCACCGATATCTCCCCATTACTTTACCCTTTGCCAGGTCCTGATTCCATAGTTCTTCATTCTCAGTGCTGCACTGTCACCCCTGCCCCCTCACAAGGATGTATGACTGTATGCGGCTGCTGCCATTGTCACCCTCTATTTAATGAAATGTCGACTCTATCACAAGAAACTCTTCTCGGAGAAAACAGGATTAAAGTAGCACAACGTGAGGTTATCAGCAATGCAGAAAGTGATTAGCTGCTGTCACATGGGATAACAGTGTGACGACTGCAGGCCAGTAGAGGCTTGACAGGTGTCAATGAAGCTCTATACAAATTTGGAAGGGAAAAAAAATAGCTCAATGGCCGCAGCTTATGATGAAAAAATTATAAATACATAGAGAAAAAATATTTTTTATTTATATATATATATATATATATATATATATATATATATATATAGTTTTTTTATTTATTTAATCTTATAATAGTCACAACTGTTATGGGGCCTGTGATGTGTGGGGACACAGCATTGAATTGTGAGCTAACTACATGCAGAATAATTCAACTCCCGTTGAGTTTCAAATTTATATACAGTTAGCTCCCCCTAGTGGTGGCTGCAGGCAATCAGAATTATATCATTTATCAAGTTAGAAAAACAGGGCTCCCCTACAAAGATAAATTGTCTTTAATCAGAACAGAATTTTGGATGTCATTTAAGGGATATGGACTCAGGACCCCCTCTAGATGTCCCAGAATGGAGATCCGCTCTTACAGAGTGCCTCACATTCTGGTGGAGCCAGTTCACCCATGCATTACATGGCCGGCCATTCAATAAAACCAAGGCTTCCCCCAGTGATAGCAGCTGACCGCCAGGGGGGTAAAGAAGCAGGACCTGCGATGAGCAGATTGTTTTTAAACAGGGATTGTCTTCATGAGACAGCTCCTTTGACCTTGATAAAGGTGGAGTACATTTGGCGGAGCTTTCAGTGGGTAGTAGTGCCCGTTCTGGGTTTTTCTATGGTGCCTTATGATTTCTATGTATGATGTGTAGATTTACACCTCAGATCCACTGTAGTGGCAATAGACAGAAAGAATTTATCATTGAATCGTGGTCTGCAAATTGTGGTTCTCCTACTGATGTGAAATTGTAAGTGCCGTTGCACACGACCGAGTGCCACGCAGACCTTTTTTCACAGAATCCGAGTGGCACCCGATCGTTTTCACTTTAGCGGGTGAATCGGGTCCATGCAAACGAACCCGACTTTCCTATGTCCTATCTTTCCACGGATCACGTACGGGACCCGGCCGCCGCACACTATCGTGTGCATGAGGCATAACTCCCATAATGCCCGGACAGCCTGCAGCTAAAGGTCCACAAGAATAACAGCAGAAATTAGAAGTCCCTTATACATATCCGTCATCTACATGTTTCTCTCTTCACACTTTGCCGCCAACTGTAGGAAGCCGCTCAGGCATAGTCATACAATTAATACTAATATTGGTGTTAATAATGCTTAGTATCTATTATCACATGTTAATCATAGATTTGTGGTTAATAAATGAGTGAGATAGATAGATAGATAGATAGATAGATAGATAGATAGATAGATAGATAGATAGATAGATAGATAGATAGATAGATAGATAGATAGATGAGAAAACGGTGCTATGGTTCCCAGTATGCAGTAAGCTCCCTCTAGTGGTGACTGCAGGCAGCAAGAATTGTATTATTTGACTCTTGGATTTGGAGCTCTGTATCAGAAAAACAATAGAGATATATGAAGAAATAATCAGCACAGGACTTTGGAACAGTTAGCATTACCATGCCCACAGGTACTGATTATTAATCTAGGAAAGATAGATAGATAGATAGATAGATAGATAGATAGATAGATAGATAGATAGATAGATAGATAGATAGATAGATAGATAGATAGATAGATAGATAGATAGATAGATAGATTGTATAGATAGATAGATAGATAGATAGATAGATAGATAGATAGATAGATAGATAGATAGATAGATAGATAGATAGATAGATAGATAGATAGATAGATAGATATGAGACAGATAGATAGATAGATAGATAGATAGATAGATAGATAGATAGATAGATAGATAGATAGATAGATAGATAGATAGATAGATAGATATGATAGATAGATAGATAGATAGATAGATAGATAGATAGATAGATAGATAGATAGATAGATAGATAGATAGATAGATAGATATTTTAATGGATACATAGATACATGTTTCTTCCCTCTCCAGTGTTGTGCTTGGATGCTTCGTGTTTTCTCACTGGATGGAAGCAGTGGGTTGTAATTTGTTTCATTTCATTTTTGTTGTATTATTTATTAGCAGCGGAGGGGCCTTGGCCTTCCACAGGGGAAGCTCGGATGAGTTTATTTAAGGCATGCACAGATTGAGCTAATAAGTATGCGTATGTAACCGCAGCAACGCCGGTATAGCTGCCTGATGGGGCTTCAACGCTGCAGCGTGGGGCACAGATGGATCCTTCTCTGGGAAATACGTGTCGTGGGCATCTCTTGCCAAAGATCACTAATGCCAGACGTACTGAGTGTGAAAACAATGGTAAAATGCACATGACTCCAGCTGCACATTCAAAGTCCACATATACTGGATGGATGGATGGATGGATGGATGGATGGATGGATGGATGGATGGATAGACTTGAAAAAGGCTCCATACGCTGAGCCGAAACGTTGCACAAGGGCTAAATAAAAGCCATTTTTTCACTAAAACTTGGAGTGCTGCCTGTCTTTGGACGACTATACTTGGATTTGGAGCAGTGATCAAGCTCCCAGGGCGCGCACCCATCCACAACTTTGACTGGTGCTGCTGGACTGTGGACTTTCTAGATAGATAGATAGATAGATAGATAGATAGATAGATAGATAGATAGATAGATAGATAGATAGATAGATAGATAGATAGATAGATAGATAGATAGATAGATAGATAGATAGATAGATAGATAGATAGATAGATAGATAGATAGATGGATGGATGGACGGACGGACGGATGGACGGATGGATGGATGGGCAGGTCTTGTTGTTCCGACTTTTTCTGTAGACATGAGATCGAGGGGCTGTATATTGGGCTCTGCTCAGTTTTTAGTAGAACTCTAGCAACAATCATTTACTCCATGTAATAGTCCAACCATCCACACTGTACCTATAATTGACTGCTTTGTATTGTTATTTTGTGTAAGAATACATAATTACAATGACTGAGGGCTGTTGCATATAACAGCACATGTGGTAGAAAGATGACCACTATCTCTGTGCTTAGGTCTTTGTAATGGGGTGGCAAGGGGGAGCAGTATAGATATTGCTGCTTCCCTGTCTCTCACTCTAATAAATGTAGACAGATAGTACTGCCTCCCTGTCTTCCTCTGCAAACAATGCGGGCTCAGATAGTATTGCCTCCCTGACTCTACTTGCAAATGATGTAGATGCAGATAGTACTGCCTCCCTGCCTTTACCTGTATATGATGTAGACAAAGATAGTTCTCTCTCTCTCTCTCTCTCTCTCTCTGCCTTTCCCTGTAAATTAGGTAGGTACAAATCTCACTGACTTCCTGTCTCTCCCTGTGGTAGAGATAGTACTGCCTCTTTGTCCCTACCTGCAGATGAAGTGTGTACAAATAGTACTGCCTCCCTCTCGCCCCTTGTAAATGATTGTACTGCCTTCTTGTCTCTCCCTGTTAATGATGTAGACACATAGTACTGCCTCCTGTTTTCCTATTGATGGTGTATGCTGCCTCAATGTCTATCCCTCTAAGTGATGTAAGCACAGATAGTAATGCCTCCATTTCTCTTCCTGTAAGGACCCATTCACACGAACGGGAACAACATCCGTGTGCAGCGCATGGAAATCACGCACAGCACATGGACCTATTGATTTCAATGGAGCCGTTCACATATGCGTGAGTTTTCATGCAACGAGAGTCCGCTGCGTGAAACTCACTGCATGTCCTATATTGGTGCGTTTTCACGCAAAAAAATGTAAATAAAAAAATGATGTGCTGTGCGAGTGCATGAATAACGCATGCCACTCACAAAGCACACTGATGCATAACGCAGCCCACATGGACCAGATTCACACGCGTTTTTTAACGCGCGTGAATCTGATATGCTCGTGTGAATGTAGCCTTAATGATGTAGGCACAGATAGTACTGCCTCCCTGAATCTGCCTGTAGATGATATTGGTACAGATAGTACTGCCTCCCTGTCTCTCGTGGTAAATGATGACTCAGATATTACTACCTCTCTGTCTCTCCCTGTAAATGATGTAGGCACAGATAGTACTGCTTCCCTTTCTCTCTTTGTAGTTGAAGTAGGCATAGATAGTATTGCCTCCCGTACTCTCATTGAAGATGATGTAGGCACAGATAGTACTGCCTCTCTTTTTCCCAATGATGATATATACTGCCTGCCTGTCTCTCCCTGTAAATTATGTAGACACAGATAGCATTGCACCCCTTTCTCTCCCTGTAAATGATATAGACACAAATAATACTGCCTCCCTTTTTCTCGCTGTAAATGATGTAGGCACAGATAGTACTGCCTACATATTTCCCCTTGTAGATGATGTATGCACAGATAGCACTGCCTCCCTTTCTCTCCTTGTAAATGATGTAGGCACAGATAGTACGGCCTCCCTTTCTCTCCTTGTAAATGATGTAGGCACAGATAGTACTGCCTTCCTTTCTCTCCTTGTAAATGATGTAGGCACAGATAGTACGGCCTTCCTTTCTCTCCTTGTAAATGATGTAGGCAGAGATAGAACTGCCTCCCTATCTCTCCTTGTAGATGATGTATGCACAGATAGTACTGCCTCCCTTTCTCTCCTTGTAAATGATGTAGGCACAGATAGTACGGCCTCCCTTTCTCTCCTTGTAAATGATGTAGGCACAGATAGTACTGCCTCCCTTTCTCTCCTTGTAAATGATGTAGGAACAGATAGAACTGCCTCCCTATCTCTCCTTGTAGATGATGTATGCACAGATAGTACTGCCACCCTATCTCTCCTTGTAGATGATGAAAGCAAAAACTTGCTTTTAGAGAAGCCCTTGAGAAACAAACATGGCTGAAAGATGAATATTAAAGGGAACCAGTCACCAGCATTTCACCTATTGAACTCTCTTAACCCTCGCAGGTCGCTGCTGTCAAAAGTTCATTGCCGTTATCCCCTCGCCTAAACTCCTCCACCGACCATAAATAATGGTCTGCAAACATTTTGCGCTTTTTATGGTAATAATCCGGCAGTCTCGTTCGTTCCTCTACTTATGTCCACCCACCGCTAAAAACTGGCCCGCCCTGAATGTTGAAATCTCGACTGAGATAGCGCACATCTGCCCATTATGTATGGTCAGACACCCTTCCATGCTTCGTCCGAGCCTCAAATCAAATTACTGCGCATGCGCCGCGATGGTGTCCGGTTGTGCGCACGCTCCAAAAAAGGACATCGACGCGCAAGTGCGGGATTTCGTGTGTGCTGGGGGAGGTGCAGAACCGTCAATCAAAAGTACGTTTGCGGGGATAATTCGGAAAGGCTTAAGGAATGGAGATATGACTCTTTTCAAACGAAGATATGACTCTTTTATGCTCATTAGCATACGCTGCAGGAACACTAAAAAACGAAATACTAAAGGTACAGAGACTACTTAGAAGATAATTATAGGTTACATTATAAGATTTTTACCCCCTTCCACCAGGTATTGCTGGTTTAATAGGTAAAATGCTGGTGACAGGTTCCCTTTAAAGGGAACCAGTCACATTGAACAAGCAGTCTGATCTGCAGGTAGCGTTAGGGTATGTTCACACGGCCTATGTTCAGACGTAATTCGGGTGTTTTACGCCTCGAATTATGCCGGAAAAGACGGCTCCATTACACCTGCAAACATCTGCCTATTGCCTGCAATGAGTTTTACGATGTTCTGTTCAGACGAGGTGTAATTTTACGCATCGCTGTCAAAAGACGGCGCATAAAAAGTCGCCCGCATCAAAGTAGTGCCTGTCACTTCTTTGGACGTTTTAGTAGCCGTTTTTCATTGACTCCATTGAAAAACAGCTCCAATTACGTCTGTAATGGACGCCGCGAAAAACGCGCGCACTTGCCAAAACGTCTGAAATTTAGGAGCTGTTTTCGCCTGAAAACAGCTCCGTAATTTCAGACGTAATTTGCGTTTGCGTGTGAACATACCCTTATAGAGCAGGAAGAAGCTGAACAGATTGATTATATATACCGTATTTTTTTTACTATAAGACGCACACAGGTTTTAGACAACAAAAAATTGGAAAAAAATTACATTTTTTACTACTTGTACTACATTCACAAAGCAAAAACTATTTGTTAAAAAAAATTATTTGTTCTGTTTCACCACATTCTGAGAGCCATTTTTTGGTATATACCATTTTTTATCACTTTTCATTTCATACTTTTTTTTTATTTTTTACATTGTACTTGGGGAAAAATGGGAAAAATTGTTTTTTTTAACTTTTAATATTTTTTTACACTCCTGAAACTGTATCTAACTTTTTTTTTTTACACATTTTATTAGTTCCCCTAGGGGACTTGAACCAGCAATCGTTAGATCGCTGGTACAGTACTCTGCAATACATGGATGAGTTACGGAAACAGCGTAACTCGCTGAGCTATGCTGTTTCCATAACTCCCATAATAGTAAATGGCAGTTACAGAAGCGGCATAGCATGATACGCTGTTTCCATAACTACTATTCAGTTCCATGGGAGTTACGGAAACGGCGTATCTCAGCGAGTTACGCTGTTTCCGTAACTCGACCATGTACGCAGTTTTCGGCGCTACCGAGTTCCGGAACAGCTTAGCTTGCGGTGCTACGCTGCTTCTGTAATTCCCATTCACTTCTATGGGAGTTACGGAAACAGCGTAGCTCAGCGAGCACTTGGCTGTTTCCATAACTCCCAACCACCTAACCAGGAAGTGGCCGGGAGACGTTGTTCCTGGCCATTAGAGCAGCGTGTCAGCTGCTGACACCTGCAGTGTATGGAGTGGGCTCAGCGCGTGAGCCCGCTCCGCTCCAAACATCATCCCCTCCCCGCTCCATGATGTGCCGGCACATCATGGGTCGGGAAGGGGTTAATTAAGAAGCAGTCAGGGGGCTCGGCGCAGGGACTTTTTAGCAAGATTTATTCTTGCTAAAAACTGCGTCTTATAGTCTGAAAAATACGGGTAGTTTTGTTGGGAATGGTTCAGCATAACTTATATTTTATTCATTTAACTACAAGCCCTTTCTGGGTTTAGGTGTCCAGTGGGCGGTCCTACACAGAAATTGACAGCTACTTTCATGCAGGGAAGGCTGTCAATCACTGAGTAGGACCGCCCACTGGACTCTTAAACCCAGAATGAGCTTGTAGTTAAATGAATAAAATATAAGTTATACTGAATCTTTAGCCACAAATACTTATATGAATCTACTCAGCTCCTCCTTGGAAAGACAGGTCATGTGACAGGTTCCCGCATTTTACAACAAATAAAGGAATTAAATCTCCACTTTCAAGTGTTTAACTGCTTAAAGTGCCCCTGTCCCATCATGACAGAAGAGCTTTATTCTCCCTGTGGTCAGTGGGGCCGCGCATTACAGCAGTCAATGTAATGGGTGTGAAACTTTTAGAAACCCACGGATTGTGACTTGAAGGATTTGCAATTTTGGTTTATTTGCAAGTCCGGGCGTAAGAGGTTCACAATAAATTTATATGTCAGCGAGTGAGAGATGAGCAGTGAAGCCTAACAGACCAATAGTCACAATTAGGATTTAAGCAAAATCATGGGAATAGGAGTACTGAAAAATGTAACAAACAAGGAAAGTGTAATGCCGACACATCAACTTCTCGTTATCATTGAGTGCCCAGACCTTCCACCAGGTCCTCTGCATCCTGCCCGGGCATCTTTGTATCTAGTTTCTTGAGTTATGCAACAGAAATTAGGATTTGGGATAATGGATTTCACCCTATTATTAGAGGGCTGTGGCTTGACACTTAGTACTTTTCTATAGATCATATATATATATATACACTCCTCAACATTGAAATTGCAACACCAAGAAGGACAATCCGTAAGGCTCTGAAAATTGAGGAAGTCACTGGTGTCGCTAAGATCTGCAAATTATAAAATTTTCAAGCACCTAGCTCCAATCTGTGGCATGTGGAAGGGGCATAAAAGCCAGAATTAAAGAAACGTTTTTTATTCACATGAAACCTCAAAAGTTGGATCAAGTGTTATGGGATGATTGTGTGATGCCTCCTGTTCGTCAACGTGCCAGTTATCGCCACTCGTCGTAAACTGAGAGGGACAGAATCCTTGAACTGAGAGATCCTGGTTTATCACTCCGGCAGATCGTTACGCGCCTAGGCCGAGTTGTCAGCACTGTACAACGTTGCGTGTCCCGGAGGTTTGGAGACCAACAACGAATGGGAATGACAGAAAGAGGCACGGAGGTGAACCTCTGCACGGACGGATCATCTGATTGGAAGAATGGCGGATAGTGATCGTTTCTGTACTGTAAGTGAAATTGGACGACAAATCCCAAGCCTAGGGCGGCAACCAGTGTCGAAACAAACCACCAAAAGTCGTTTGCAAGACATTGGGCTACGAGCCAGACGTCCAGCTACAGCTGTTCCATTGACCACATGCCACCGCTCTCAAAGGCTAACATGGTTCACAGCAAGAGGGCAATGGAGGCTGGAATGGAGGTTTATCCTCTTCATCGATGAGTCCCGCTTTTGTCTCGGACGCAATGATAGCCAGAGATTTGTCTGGAGACCACGTGGGCAACGCCATGAAGAGGCCTTCACAAGGGAACGTCACATATATATGTATATATATATATAGGAAGCATTAACCATATGTGGTGCACTGGCAGAGCTGAGGTTATCAGGTGCATACTTACCAGCAGAGTGAGCGAAACTTAGATCACTATAGAGACCAAATCATTACACAGAACTAGCAATAAACTTTTTTGCCCCTTCGTCGCCTGTACTGTTCACCGCCACATGCCAACGTCACATATAAAAGGGATAGATTTGTAGGGTGCGTCTGTCATATCAAAGTGTCCCATGACGAAAACTGTCTGGTCGCCCATTGGCACAAGCAGCATGTCGCCTCGACAAGACTCTTAATTTCAGGAAAGAAAGAAGTTCAAACAGAAGGAATGAGTCCCTGACGTCTTGTCATCTGCTTATGTAAGATGTGATCTTCACGTTGTCACTTTATAGGGGGAGCAATAATGGTCAGTAAATCTTTGACGGTGGATTTACTGACTATTATATTTCTTGGCGCCATTTCATCGTTTCTCCTGGGATATAGCGCAGTATTTACTATTGTTGCTTTCCATGTAGACACAGTATTTTCTCACTTGGAACATGATGTCAGAATCTGCAGGAAATTGTTGATCATTGAGATTTTCTCACAATACAGCTATTGCACCAGGGCGACTTTTGGCTGCACAATATTTACAGTAAAATTGCGCTTTTCAGTGTTTTTTTAATGGGGAAAAAGTTGCTCAACGATCGCAAAAATCCCAAGTAGTCATCCGCAAAAAATGTTTACGGTAGGGAAACATTGAGTCCAAAGTGTGAGTCCTCTATTCAGTAATTTCTTAGTTAGGCCTGTCTTTGGGGAAGCAAACCATCTGCCATTACATCTCCCGGAGAAGTTGGGTGACAAACGTTAATGGGAACGTTAGTGGGGCCATATTGGTTGTCACCCAAGAAACAAATATAAAAAATAAATGTTGAAGGTGAGTGAAAGCCCTTGCGCGGAACTTAAGGAGGAGCTGTCACCTCTCCTGACATTCTATTTTAGTAATTACTTGTGTTCCCCATGAAATAACAATTCTGGAGCATCTTTTTCTAGAACTCTACGTTGTGCTGTTCCTCTGTTATTCCTCTTAGAAAAGTATGAAAAAAGTGACAACTGGATATTACCATTCCCCCTTCTCAAAGGGGCGTGTCCCTACACAGTCTCACTCTGTCAGCCCTGATTGGACATTGACAATCTGTGTAGGGACACACCCCCAACTAGTAACACCCAATTGTCAATATTCAGACATTTCTAGGAGGAATAACAGAGGAAAGGCCCAACAAAGAGATCTGAGAAAAGATGCTCCTGAATTGTTATTTCATGGAGAATGTAATTATTTACTAAAACAGACACGTCCGGAGAGGTGACAGGTCCACTTTAAGGGAATGCCTTCAATCGGCATCAAGTGGGAGGCTGGGTACTCAGTTCTACAGAGATCTTCATAGCCATGACATCCATCTCTTTCATATAGCATCTATAGCTAAGCTGCTTTTCTTTCTACAGCCCATCAATTCTCTTAGTTAACATGTAAAACTGGTGATTAAACAATATATGGAGCAGAGAGATAGTGGATGTAGAAATTCATATGTTCTAAAATGAATGAGCGGGCGGAAGGTAGTATCCCCGCTCATGTGGCTCTCCCTAAATAAAATAGGAAGACGACAGGGATAAAAATGCCAGGCTGCCGTTTCCTTTTGCATTTTTTGTAAACCTAATGTGTGTGGTGATGGTCTGACTGCCCCCTCGAGGACGGGTTAAATATGCATCTGTCCGATCTTTCATTTCCTCTGGAGATAAGCAGCACAATGAAGTTCTGACAGCCACCTATCTTGCGCTTCCTATTTTTATAACATGTATGTTTGGCCAAGCCAAATATGCCTATTTATGGGGGAATCTGTGCTGTTGGCAAAATAATCGTTCACCTTACATGTATGACCGGCATTCTCAAAAATAAGCGTATGTCTTATTAAAATACTGTGATTATCTAGATCTTCCTGCTCCCAAAATACATAAACTGCTAAGAGGCTTCAGTAGAGATGAGCAAATTAATTTTCCATGAATCGAATTCGGTCCAGATTTTCCAAAAGTTTCGGATTTGGTGAATTCCAAAACTTTCGGGGTTTGGGGCGAGCATATCGCGGCAAAATGGTGGCCATTGGTGAGCGCCGGCCACCAATTTACAGATTAGAAAAAGAATCTCATGACCTCAAGAGGGCTTCCCCATAATGTTTTGCAGACAGTCTTCCCGAAATGCAGTAATCCCTTTCTCTACTAGGTTTTCAGGGCAGTAGGGGCACATTCAATTTATTCGGACCCAAAACAGTATATTGGTAAATTCCCTTATTTCTAGACTTCCATCCAAATTTAGAAGTTGGAGAACCAGAAACTGACTTGTTCTCTCATCTGTCACTCTGTAACCATGGAAACAGACAACAGACACAAATAAGTGATTTACAAATATTGATGCAAAGTTTCAAATAGTTACAACTGTTGCCAAATGTATCTGAGTTTTTGGGTGACAATTTCAGGCATGTTCTATAGCTGGCCAGAGATGATCGCAGAACTTCAGTCCAAAAAATGTTCTGACCAATTCAGCTAGAGAAATTTTTAGGAACTAAATAAATCTGATAATCAGAAGTAAAGTCCCAGATTACTATTACTGGCCCATATACCCCAGATGTGTGTGAAAATATTAAGTTACAGTGACTGGCACTGGGCACCATAGCTGGTACCTGAGGTACTGTGACACTAAAATGAAGGAAGTGTGAACTGTGACTGACCTGGGCTCAGTATAGATGGTATTAGGGGAATTTGGATATTACTGAAGTGCATTGTGGCAGGCAGTAGGGTCTCTGTGGCTACTACTGATGGCATTTTGATTGCTACTGGGGATACTGTGGCTGGCACAAATTTGACACATATGCCACATATGCATGCCCCTCTGGTTTTTTAAAAAACAAAAAACCTGGGGATGCATGGGTACGGTGAGCTTAATAGTATAGCTAGAATAGTGTAAGTTTATGTTATAGGAAAAGGTTAGAACAGAAGTTACAGAAAATCCAGAGGCAAAACGGAAATTACCCCTCAGGCCGCCACCATATTTTACAGGTAACAGCTGGCAGATGGAGGGCTGAGGAAGCTTTTCCAGTGTCATTACAGAACGGTGCTGATCAGTTCATAGTCTGTAATTATTTAGTAATTTTTGTTACTTGGGAAGAACTAATGTGCTCATATTTGCTCCCTGCTAATTAAAGTACTTTTTCTTTTTTTTAGCTATGAAGAGGAGTAGGGAAAGTGATATCATTACTGACTACCATAATACTGCCCCCTATGTACAAGAATATAACTACTATAATACTGCCCCTATATACAAGAATATAACTACTATAATACTGCCTCCTATATAGAAGAATATAACCACTATAATACTGCTGCTATATACAAGAATATAACTACTATAATACTGCCCCCTATGTACAAGAATATAACTACTATAATACTGCCCCCTAAATACAAGAATATAACTACTATAATACTGCCCCTATGTACAAGAATATAACTACTATAATACTGCCCCTATATACAAGAATATAACTACTATAATACTGCCCCTATATACAAGAATATAACTACTATAATACTGCCTCCTATATACAAGAATATAACTACTATAATACTGCCCCCTATATACAAGAATATAACTACTATAATACTGCTCCTATATACAAGAATATAACTACTATAATACTGCCTCCTATATACAAGAATATAACTACTATAATACTGCTCTTATATACAAGAATATAACTACTATAATACTGCCTCCTATATACAAGAATATAACTACTATAATACTGCCCCCTATATACAAGAATATAACTACTATAATACTGCCCCTATATACAAGAATATAACTACTATAATACTGCCTCCTATATAGAAGAATATAACTACTATAATACTGCTCCTATATACAAGAATATAACTACTATAATACTGCCTCCTATATAGAAGAATATAACTACTATAATACTGCCACCTATATACAATAATATAACTACTATAATACTGCCCCCTATGTACAAGAATATAACTACTATAATACTGCTCCCTATATACAAGAATATAACTACTATAATACTGCCCCTATATACAAGAATATAACTACTATAATACTGCTCCTATATACAAGAATATAACTACTATAATACTGCTTTTATGTACAATAATATAACTACTATAATACTGCCCCTATATACAAGAATATAACTACTATAATACTGCTCCTATATACAAGAATATAACTACTATAATACTGCTTTTATATACAAGAATATAACTACTATAATACTGCTCCTATATACAAGAATATAACTACTATAATACTGCTTTTATGTACAATAATATAACTGCTATAATACTGCCTCGTATATAGAAGAATATAACTACTATAATACTGCCCCCTATATACAAGAATATAACTACTGTAATACTGCTCCCTATATACAAGAATATAACTACTATAATACTGCCCCTATATACAAGAATATAACTACTATAATACTGCCTCCTATATAGAAGAATATAACCACTATAATACTGCTGCTATATACAAGAATATAACTACTATAATACTGCCCCTATATACAAGAATATAACTACTATAATACTGCCCCCTATGTACAAGAATATAACTACTATAATACTGCCCCCTATATACAAGAATATAACTACTATAATACCGCCCCCTATGTACAAGAATATAACTACTATAATACTGCCCCCTATGTACAAGAATATAACTACTATAATACTGCCCCCTATATACAAGAATATAACTACTATAATACTGCCCCCTATATACAAGAATATAACTACTATAATACTGCCCCCTATATACAAGAATATAACTACTATAATACTGCTTCTATATACAAGAATATAACTACTATAATACTGCACCATATGTACAAGAATATAACTACTATAATACTGCCCCCTATGTACAAGAATATAACTGCTATAATACTGCCCCCTATGTACAAGAATATAACTGCTATAATACTGCCCCCTATGTACAAGAATATAACTGCTATAATACTGCCCCCTATGTACAAGAATATAACTACTGTAATACTGATTCAAGATATCATTGTTTTTAGAAGATGAACCCTTCGTCAGACCTTGTGTATCTGCCGTTACTAAAGCGAATTAGTTGGCTCATCCCTTAAAGGAGCCTTTATTATCATGCACAATCATTTTAGATTCCTTACTTGTCCCTGGCAGCTCTTTGACTAGACAATCTCCTGCTAATAAATAATTTCGTTTCTCATCTACCCACAGCACTTTTCTCCTGTTTTCTGCGAGCTGCCCATCCGCTCTGTGTGTATCCTATGATGTCTAGACTTTTTCACAGTTTTGCTTATCTCCCCATGTAAGAAATCGGCTATTACTGGTTTCTGGGTAATGCCCCCACTGTGCAGGTTCTGCAGGATACAAGAGGTTTTAGGGCAGATGATCACTTCTGCCCTTGGATACATAGGAGGACAATGAGAAGTTTATTTTAGAGTTTTGTAATGGAGCGTTGTCTGATCACATTGGGGTTCATGTTTTAATCGCCCCAGAAAAATAGCACAATTACCTTAAAAAATCAATATATCAATCATGTGACTGCTATAGGTAAATGCCAAATTATAGCATGGACAAAAGGGGCAAATTCCATGGGGTCTCCACCATTTAGGGACTTCACCACTTCTTCCCCACTTCCTCTCTGACATTTATATTATAGAGATGTTCGTATTATATGGTACTGTTACTTGGGTACTGTGTGGAACTATTATGTGGGTACTATGTTTGGGCAACTCCTGTTGGCACTGAATGGCGGTATTATTTGAATCAGCGTGAGGCGCAATTATGTCTGACGTAATATGGCAGTACAACTGAACTCATCATTTTCCTGAGAAGGAAGGTTCGTCCCATACATGTTTTGCCCAGGAGCCTCCACCAATCATGATCCAGCCTTGTATAGGGACTAGAGTGAGAGAGGGCCCGATGCTGGACTGCTTTCCCTGCTTCCTGTCACACAGTCTTAAGTGTTTGCATGCAGCTTCCAGTAGGTGGAGCTAATATGAATACATACGCCGTCAGCTCCCCCTAGTGGTGGCTGCCGGAAGCCATTATTTTATCTTTTAACTCATGACTATGTGACGGGAAGCAGGGGATTTGGAGATATCTATATCAAAAACTCAGTGCTGACCCCTATGAAGATATATTATGAAATGAATTGTGGTGCAAAATCCCAAACCCACAAACATGGAGTCACCATAAATAACCCCATAAAATTACACTGTACTAGTTTTTCCATTGAGATTGAAAGTGTGCAGGATTGTAGCAGGGAAAGTGAAAAGATTCGGATTATTTGCACTTCTTTTCACCTTTGTCCCATAAGGCACAGACGACACACAGGACTTGGATATTACAATTTCTAAAGCTCAGAGAAATGATTTTGTATTTTGAAGCATTAGCAAATCAAGAGAGAGCGTGCCTCGGTAGGACGACACAGGGGAGACTGACATGGACAATGATGGAAAATAGACTGCATGTATGATCAGTTATCCCGCTGCTGTCTCTGAATAGCAATGTCATGAAATGTAAATTCACAGCGAGAATCAAAGGGAATTAGTAAAGAAAGGATAGATAGATAGATAGATAGATAGATAGATAGATAGATAGATAGATAGATAGATAGATAGATAGATAGATAGATAGATAGATAGATAGATAGATATGAGATAGATAGATAGATAGATAGATAGATAGATAGATAGTTTGATCAGCACATTCCATGAAAATGAAAATAAAAACGTGTATACAGGTGCAAGTACGTCTGTAACTGCAAAGCAATACAGTACACAAGAAAATCGCGACAGCACTCTGCGAACACCAATGGCACCTAAACATTATAAATAAACAAATATGCATTACTGCTGAATCTACTTATAGCAGGGAGGCTCTTAGCGCACATTTTTATCAAATTGTGTGAGCCCACACACCACAACAAGGCAACCTCTATTAGGTGGGTCCCTTTGCTGGTTCCTACCATCCCTAAGTATGTGTGGTTTTAGTCCCAGTTCTGGACCTCATCGCCTTGTCGTGGTGGGTGGGCTCACACAATTCCATCAAAATTTACGTTAATAACCTCACTATTGTAAGTAGATTCCGTAGCAATGCATATTTATTTATTTATTTATTTATAGTGTTTAGGTGCCATTGGTGTTTGCAGAGTGCTGTCGCCACTTTCTTGTGTAATAGATAGATAGATAGATAGATAGATAGATAGATAGATAGATAGATAGATAGATAGATAGATAGATAGATAGATAGATAGATAGATAGATAGATAGACCATACAGTATCCTAGAACACCAGGAAATTCCTAATTTGTCTTGGGGCCTCTTAAAGTCCTTTAATATTCGGCCACAAAACATCGAAACCCTATGCGGATGACGAAACCCATTTTGCACTGGTAGTCGATGCCCCCAATTACAGTCCTGGGGTCATTAGACCTATCCTTGTATAGACTTCTATGGATATAGTCATTACAAAGTATATATGATAGATAGATAGATAGATAGATAGATAGATAGATAGATAGATAGATAGATAGATAGATAGATAGATAGATAGATAGATAGATAGATAGATAGATAGATAGATAGATAGATAGATAGATAGATAGATAGATAGATAGATAGATATGACCCTAGATCCCCAAGGAAGGGGAAACTATCCTAGACCACCTGGGAATCAGATATTAACCCCCTCTTTAATTGTGCACCACCAAGGAAGGGGACATTATTCTAGACCATCAGGGAATCAAATACTTATCCCCTCTTTTACTAGATAACTAAGGAAGAGGGCATTATCCACCAGAAAATCGAACATTGACCCCCTTTTCTACTCTAGACCGCCAAGATAGGAGGAATTACTCTAGATTACCAGGGAATCAACTATTAACCCACTCTTTTACCCTAGACCACCAGGGAAAGGGAAATCACTCTAGATTACGAGGAAATCAAATATTAACCCCCTTGTTTTTTTACCCTAGACCACCAAGGAAGAGGCCATTACCCTAGACCACCAAGGAAGGGGGCAATTCTCTAGATCAACAGGGAAGCAAATATTAATGCCCTCTCTTATTCTAGACCACAAAGGCGGAGGAAATAATTGTGGACCACCAGGGAATCAAATATTAAACCTCTCTTAAAGCCAAGACCATACAGTGCCCTAGAACACCAGGAAATTCCTAATTTGTCTTGGGGCCTCTTAGGCTGGGTTCACACGTGGCGGAATTTCACTTAAATTCCGCTGCGGACACTCCGCAGCGTTAATCCGCAGCGGAGCCGTTTGTCCATTGACTTCCACTTTAATTTAGCAGTGTTCGTTTAGACGATGCGTAAAATTCCGCTGCGGAGCATAGGCTGCGGAGCGGAATTTGGTGTCCGCAGCATGCTCTGTCTGTTGCGGAGCAGTGGCGGACTCATGGCGGAATTTCTCCATTGACTTCAATGGAGATTCTAATTTCCGCAATGAAGTCCGCAGCTGTCATGCACATGTTATGTGTGCTGCGGATCCGTCTTGCTTTTTTAACTTGACATTTCTTCATTCTGGCTGGACCTATGTATTTCTAGGTCTACAGCCAGACTGAGGAAGTCAATGGGGCTCCCGTAATGACGGGAGCGTTGCTAGGAGACGTCTGTAAATAGTCACTGTCCAGGGTGCTGAAAGAGTTAAGCGATCGGCAGTAACTGTTTCTGCACCCGGGACAGTGACTACCGATCCCAATATACAGCAACCTGTAAAAAAATATAAGTTCATACTTACCGAGAACTCCCTGCTTCTGTCTCCAGTCCGGCTTCCCAGGATGACGTTTCAGTCTAAGTGACGGCTGCAGCCAATCACAGGCCAAGCACAGGCTGCAGCGGTCACATGGACTGGCGCGTCATCCAGGGAGGTCGGGCTGGATGCCGAAAGAGGGACGCGTCACCAAGACAACGGCCGGTAAGTATGAAATTCGTTTACTTTCACTAGGGAAAGTGCTGTCCCTTCTCTCTATCCTGCACTGATAGGGAGAAGGGAAGCACTTTTCCCGCAGTCCGCAGCAGCTAGTCCGCATCAATTTTCTGCACATTTTGGGCAGATCCGCCGCAGAATCTGCAACGCAGATTCTGTGCGGCATTGATGCGGACAGTTGCGGAGGAAATCCGCCACGTGTGGCCATGCCCTTAAAGTCCTTTAATATTCGGCCACAAAACATCGAAACCCTATGCGGATGACGAAACCCATTTTGCACTGGTAGTCGATGCCCCCAATTACAGTCCTGGGGTCATTAGACCTATCCTTGTATAGACTTCTATGGATATAGTCATTACAAAGTATACATGACATCAGATCCCCTCATCTCCCATCTAATAATGTAGCATCATAAATGACCCTTGATATTTAATTGAATAAGTCATCATTTTCTAGGTATCTCTGTCTATATATCAAGCGAGATGATTCGACTCGTACATTATCCTGCGCCGACGCTCGATATGTAGAATTATCTCACCAGTCAAAGTTCACATTTAATGAATTGGCAGCTGAAGGCACAAACCGCGTTGTATATTTTAAATTGGCTGTGGGATGACAGATTAGGACGTTATCTGCCCCTAGTTGATGGAACGACTGGGAGGTTTACAGCCTAGATCTCAATGTCGTTCAGTGGAGTCAATTACTATATCGGATTATTACCTCGTTGTTAATCACCTGCCAGATGCTGGTAATAGCTGAGGACATAAATCAGTATAATGAGAGCGCGCCGAGGCTTTACCCTCGCTCCATTTGTATTGTTACCAAGTGTACAGGTAACGGCCTGTCCTAAGCTTCTATGACGGTGACGTGTGTATTAAGGAGGACCTGCCACTAGATCATATAAGTTGAACTGGTTAACTGACCTGAATAGCGATGTCTCCCTGATTTTAGCGCTGATTTTTTTTCTTGGACTAAACCCCCCCCCGCGTTCCAGAGATACGGCCCACTGTTGTGTTAGCTCCCTAAATGCTAATTTGCTTTAGTTAGCCAATGGGGAGGAGCTAGCCTCTCGGCCTCTGATGCTGACCATTCAACATGAGGCAGTGTGAGGGCAGTTCAGCAAATTAGCATAGAGGGAGCCAACACAACAGTGGGCCATATCTCTGCAATAGGGAGGGGGGTATAGGAAAAAAAAAACAGTCCTGGAATCAGGGAGGCAGCGCTATTCAGGTCAATAAACCAGTTCCACTTATATGACCAGTGACAGGTTCCCTGTTAAAGGGTCTTACAGGTGCTGGTTGTTCCTTACATAGATTCACTACAGGGCCCTATTATAGTATGGGTAAAAGGGGTAAATGCCTTAGGGCCTGTTACTCCCCTTATCCCGATTCAGCACCTTTCTCCAGCCTGGTCTCACAGCCGCATTGGGTCTCTATGAAGTCGGACCGCTCTGATGACGTCACCCAATGGCTAATTTAAAAGAGATTCGGCTGGATACTTTTGCCTGTGGATTAAAGTACATTCCTTTCTGGCTAGTTGTTCTATGTTTGATCCTAACACTAATGGCGACCTGGGAAATACTGTACCCCCTAGGGTGAAGAACAGAAAGATTAATTAGACTAAATTGCGGTTTAAGGACGCTCTTCTCTGGTGGTAGCCGTGACAGGGTCTCCACCACAATTTTAAGCATTCTTCTTGACCTCTTGTTTATCAACTTACCGAATGGTGCCAACTGTGGTATGATTTAAACACTGTATGGCTGTATTATTTGGGTTTTATATAGGGCTGTTATTAAGGTACTGTATGTCACTATTATGTAGGTACTTTATGGAAGTATTATTTGGGTACTATAGTGCAAATTATTTATATACTGTGTGACACAGTAATGTGTTCAATGTATGTCATTTTTATGTAGGTACTATATGGCAGCATTTTTTTGGATACTATACAGCACTGTTATATGAACACTGTGTTATACTGATATGTGTCTACTTTTGTAGCAAATCTATGTAGGTATTGTATGCCACTAATATTAGTGTAGTACGTGTATATAACACTATTTGAGTCCTGTGTTATGTGCTCACTATATGGCACTATTATTTGTGTACTATGTATGAATGGGCGACACAGTTATGTGGCATTTTTATGTAGGTACTGTATGGTACTATTATTATTACTGTGATGCTTACTATTTAACAATTTTATTTGACCTCTCCGTGACACTGTTATATATTTTATATATTCACAGTATGGCAATATTATTTGGGTACTGAGTAACACCGTTTTTTGAGCGCTGTGTGACACTCTTATGTACATATTTATGAAACTACTGTGTAGTGCTGTATGTCGCTTTTAGGATTCGTTCACATCGGCGTCAGGGCTCCGTTCATGGGTTCCGTTGGAGCTTTCCGTCAGGGGAACTCATGAACGGAATCCAAACTGAAACAAATGGAAACCATAGGTTTCTGTTTGTATCACCATTGCAAATGGTTTCCGTTTGCAAACGTCGTGTAAGGGTTCAGTCGTTTTGACGGCATGAATAGCGTAGTAGATTACGATATTGATTTTGTCAAAATGATGCAACACAACGGTGACAAACGGAAACCATTTGCACCGGATGCGTCACCATTGAAATCAATGGTGATGCAAACAGAAACCTATGGTTTCCGTTTGGATTCCGTTCAGGGGTTCCCCTGACGGAAAGGTCTGACGGAGCCCATGAACGGAGTCCCGTTATATAGTTTCTATGTAAAACTATTATTTTTGCTCTGAGCGACACTATTATGTATGGCACTATTTTGTAGGTACTGTACGCCAGTATAATCCGGGCACTATATCTTCCCAGTATTTATGCACAGTATATTAATATTACTTGGGCATTTCCACCCTTCAAAAAGTGAGAAGGGGCCCCCACACATTTTTTGCCCAGGGGCTTGCAAGCCTCTTAATCCGGCCCTGATGTGCTATGTTTTATTGTATTATAGTTTACAATATTATAAATTAATGTTTAGGGACACGGCTACTGAGCCTTCGCATTTTACACCCTGACATGGAATTGTGTTTTAAAAAGTTTGATATAAAAATGAAGCAGAACTGGGACTCTTATCGTACATAACTGAATTTGTTATTTGGTGATATTGGGAGGTGTTTAATCCAGACATTCTGATAATCTGGTACTTGTTTAAATATTCAGTTTTACAGGACTGGAACAAGGAAAATGATCAATGGGAACTAATTAGGAGACTCCACTGAAGCTTGCAGAATTGTAAATGCAGCTCTGAAGTATAATACAGGCTAGAACTCCGAATCAGTACAAGATAAGCAGTGATATGTATTTATAAAGTGACTCAGCTACATCTATATGCAAACTGTAAAATGTTTTCTAGGTGGACATATCCTTTAAATTGTAGTTACAATCTAATTTAATTAATGTCATGTAAAACAATGAAGATTTATAGGTCATTCAAGGTCTGTGGAAAGCTGATTGACAACCTCTGTCTGCACTGTAATGGCTGCCATCATAGGTTGACATCTTGGGAAAACCAGGATCTGCTAGACCAAAATACAGATGTAGCAGACCTGAGTTATTGGACTCTGAGATAACGCAGTAGATTTACCTGCAGTCCTATGTCAATGTGATATCCACAATGGTTGAGCCAAATGACAAACTCAAATTTCAACATAACGTCGCGGTTCATTTTGAGACCAGCTCACCACTTTAAATGCTTATATATATATATATATATATATATATATATATATATATATATATATATATATATATGCACATATATATATATATATATATATATATATATATATATATAGTGTTTGGCCGCATTAAGCCTGCATTATACATTTCTCCAAAGTGACCCAATTTAAAGTGGCAATGTGGTTACATGTCTATTCCCGCTGCCCTTGAGTGTGGAAGGGAAAACATCACAATTTTCTGTTTAATCAAAACCATAAACCATGTAAAGCGGAGAAATGTAAATGAAAAGTGGCATCCAGCGCGGAGTATTGTTCTATATATTACATATATACAGTATGTAACGCATTGAGATGACCGAATTTCTACCGATTTACTTGATTCATAGAAGCAAATAGATGCAATGTTTTAATAATGTAATTTCATGCAAACTGGAAAACTGTTTTCTGCCATCTCCCACCCATGAAACCACCATTAAATGGGTTATCTCTTGACAGACATTATTAGCATATTGCTAGGATATGCTAACATCCAATCAGCGAGGTCCAACCAATGTGATCCCCACTGATCGCTAGAACTAAGTAGTAGCAGCGCTAGTAAATCCCCATGCCACTTGGTTTCCTGTTAGCTTCTCTTGGCTTTCTCCGAAAGTCGCATGGTCGACTCCTTATAGGCAATGGTCGACCACGTGGACACCTGGAAAATGCCAAGGGGAGACAACAGAAGACAAAGTGGGACGGCGATTTCCAAGCACTGCTACCATTTCGTACTAGCAGTCGGCTGGGGTCAAACCTCTATCCATCAGACATTGGTAGTATACCTAGTGATAACATTAGGGACAACCCCTTTTATAATAATAGAACAGACGTATTGATACAGACTACGTAATACTTACTTGGACCCAATTTGAACCCATAATCGCATGAAATTTGAAGTCCCACCCTATTCTTCCTCCGAGTGCCCCCAAAACGCCCAGAATGCCCATTTAACCTCCGCCACTTCTGCTTTCTGGGGGACAGTCCTGAAATAATGGAAGTTGTTAGCAAGTATGCAGGATATTTAGACATAGATGAAAAAAGGTATAATTTAATTAGGTTTTCTATTTAAGTCAAATTTTTACAAAATATGGGTAATGAATCAGTAAGAGGTAGAGCAAAGCATAGGTGAAGTCCTGTCAAGGTTCTTCAGTTCAATAAGAATTCTGCCTTGAGCTGAAGACTGGTTATAGGGATGAGTTTCTTGACAACCTCCTTGAAGACTCCGGTTGCTAGGCGGTGTATTCCTAGGAACCAGATTGTCAGACTTCACTTAACTTAAAGCTGGATTGGCACTGTGTTCGCAAAACAGAAAGGTAGAAGCATCATGGCAGGCGCCAAGCCACCCCACTCCCTATATCATCATATTTGTGCCATTACACATCAACCACTCTTTAGTACCCACTGTCTATGGCTGGTCAAGGCTGGTGCCAGGTGTATGTGGGCCATTGGGTGACAATGAAACCCCTGTCTACGATGCCTTTGGCTTGATAAGCATAGAGCATGGTTATCCGTATCGCCATGGACCCCCCTAAGACCAGGGAGGAACTGTCCAGGTTCGTCTGCTGCTCATACCAGCCCCAAAGCTTCTTGGGTCAAGTCCAGAAATATGTGCATAGTATATGCTACCAGCAATTGTGTCTCTGGTGTGTTTCTTACAGTAAAAGTCCTTGAATCTGGTATCTCATAGTCCACAAATTCTGACCATGAAGATATTCTGGAGTCTCACAAGACAACACGAGGTAAAATGATAAAATCTAATAGGAAAGAACCAACCTGTCCGATCTTTTACATGTGCATTAAAGGGTATATGCACCTTGAACATCCCCTAAAATGTCATTGACACATTAACTGATTTCCATGGGACAACCCATTGAAGATATTATACAGCATGGAGGACATCAGGGGCCCTTTTATTTGAACAATCAATAGGGTTTCCAGCTCTCAGACTCGCACCAATGACATCTAACATGTCTCATTTACTTGTCAGAATATGGGATTCTTTAATTGAGAATTTTACTCCTAATTTTCACAGAAGAGGCGTATCTTCTAGTTACATTGTTTAGAGTTTGAGTTTAGATATTATGGGGAAATCAGAATTAATTTTATATGGTCTTGCTTGGATCTTCTTTCACGACTCACTTAGGCATTGCCCCCCCCCCCCCCCCCCCCCCCCGCTATTTTATTGAAACAGATTATTATAGGACTTCAAGATCACCTCTCACTAGGAAAATTATTTTCAATGCAACTAGTAGTGGGCATTAAGTGTGCCCAAATTTGCTTAACCTAGACTGCCTTTTAGGACCATTATAAACTGAGTCTACTATCCCAACAATTAAAATGGATGTCTACTATAGAAAACTAATTTTCATATACTCTATTAGGGAATTCTGAGTTAATAGAGAGGTGTCCACTGTTCAGGATCCTCATCTCTTGGGCAGTGTGGAGAGCAGTTATAAAGAGCGTCTCTCTCTTTGGAGGACCTGTCCTGTCCTGAATTACACAGATAACCCATTCATATGAATGGGCACTGTGTAATTCTTAATTTCCCCTGTGGTGGCACTGTAGGGAAATTGAAAACTTACTGCCAGGTTTTCCCACTGATTAATGCTGATCGCTGGGGATCGGGATGCTTTGTGATCAGCTTATTGTAAAGGGACCATTTTAACAAGTTGGGATTTTCCAAAGTAGAGCACCCCTTTAAAGATTTATTATGATGGGTCACTGCTCATATATGCCTTTGCAGTTTGGTGATAACTAACCTATTTACTGTTTCATCCCAAATGTTTAACTTTTATACAAAATTCCATTTAAAGTTTTAATATTTCTGTTTCTTCTTTTCATGTTGTCAGCTTCCAAGCCTCAAAAAGGTCCTGATGGAGCAAGACGTGGAGAGTCCCATCTCGATAAGGCAACCAAAGCTCCCAAAACAAGTCAGGGAGGACAAGCAAAAGTGCACAAAACGGAAGGTCCAGAGATATGTACGCAAGGATGGAAAGTGCAATGTTCATCACGGGAATGTTAGAGAGACCTACCGCTACCTGAGTGATATCTTCACTACTTTGGTGGATCTGAAATGGAGGTTAAACCTGTTAATATTTGTCATGGTTTACACAGCAACATGGTTGTTTTTTGGAATGATATGGTGGCTTATAGCATACATTCGAGGAGATCTGGACCATTTACAAGATAAAAGCTGGAATCCATGTGTAGATAATCTTAATGGGTTTGTTTCAGCTTTTTTGTTCTCAATAGAGACAGAGACAACTATTGGGTATGGGTATAGGGTTATCACAGACAAGTGTCCAGAAGGTATCATACTTCTACTAGTACAGTCTGTTTTAGGTTCAATTGTCAATGCTTTTATGGTTGGCTGCATGTTTGTTAAAATATCCCAACCGAAAAAGAGGGCTGAGACGTTGGTCTTTTCAACCAATGCCGTCATCTCCATAAGAGATGGAAAACTGTGTCTGATGTTCCGGGTGGGGGATCTCAGGAACTCACACATTGTAGAGGCATCAATAAGAGCAAAATTGATCAAATCCAAACAGACGAAGGAGGGGGAGTTCATACCACTGAACCAGACGGACATCAATGTTGGGTATGACACTGGAGATGATCGCCTATTTTTGGTTTCTCCTCTAATCATAAGCCATGAAATCAATCAACACAGCCCATTTTGGGATATTTCAAAAGCTCAGTTACCAAAAGAAGATCTAGAGATCGTGGTCATCTTGGAAGGAATGGTTGAAGCAACAGGTAATTTCAATATAACTTTATTCCTTTTAAATTAGAGTTGTCTATGGTTGTGGTCTCTACAGTCTGTGTTATGACTATGTTGACATTTTAGAATAGGTGGTGGGTCCAAGAAAAGCATTTGATGGGTCCAAGGTCTTCAAGTTACTGCTCTAGAAAGCCGGAGCAATCAAAGAAAACTCAAGCTCCATATGAGCTCTGTGCAGGTGTTTTTCTTGTTGGACTCAAACCCTTGTGCCCAGAGATGCATAGCAACATTACTAAACACTAAGCCACCCTATCACTTGTAAAAGGTTACAATAGATAGGATTGGTGACAAGGTAACATAGATAAAAGTCTACGACTCAAGAATGCTAATGACTCTTGGAAGGACTGCATGTGACCACCTCTAGTTATTCACTTTTAATGAACTTCGTAAACCATGTCAACATGGAACGGAGTGCTGGAACTCCCTATGGAAACATCACATTATTGACTTTGTGTTATAGAGGTTTAGTCTCTTCAACGCGGTAAAATGGCAGATGTAATGTTACCCAATATCACAATTTAGTCCAGAAGTATTTGAGCACTTACACAATTTTCATAATTTTGCCTCTGTACAATACCACCACAATGGGTTTGAAACAAAGCAATGAAGATGTGATTGAAATGTGGACTTTAAGCTTTTAAAAGGTTCACCGGGCTTTTCATATTGATGGCCTATTGTTAGCAGGAAGCCAATAAAATTGCCCCTTTTGATACATTAGAGAGACTTCAGCGAAATTATAGGAGAGGATGAGAGATTAAAAAGATCTCTTCCCGCTTCCAAAAATGGGAACAGATCCCAGAAAAGGCAAAAAGAGCAAACTTTCCTGAAGTTTTCCTCCGGAATCCTTAGAACTTGAACCTTTCCGTGACATTCCTTTTAAATGTCTGTTTTTGAACATCTGAATGGTACTGTCGATCAATCACATTTTATATTGCATTTTTATGTATGTTTAGAAATATTTATGTCTAAGTGCCATTCAGGAGCTTATCATGAAAGAATGGAAACATATGCCCCACACTAGCCCCACCCCTTATTACACTGACCACACCTCCAAAACCAAGCCTAGTTACAACCTCAAGATAGTCTGATGTTCTTCGTGTTGGTCCTATCACAAAATAGCCTAAAAATGGGTAAAACAGAAAATAATTTTATTAAAAGTCCCTATAAATTCACTGTACCTAAAAGTTAACTTTAAATAAATATATTTCAAAATTTATAGTTGTGAACGCTAAGAAGGGTTAAATAAAATAACGATCCACTATAGAGCTGTAGTATTAGAGTTAAGTAATTGAAAATAACTGTATATCTTAACTCTGACAGGCACTAGCCTTGTAAAATACATAGTGTTTAGACTGATTCACTATTAAGGCCCACCGACATGTTTTGCCTGTAATAGGAGTCTTCGGGGGCTGTACTTTTCTGCACTCCTCTTCACACAGGTTACATTTCGGCCAATCAGCAGCCACTTGAATGTAGCTATGTCTACCTGTGGTAATATCTGCAGTCAGAGAAGACAAGGATGGCCAGTTAGGGAACTTCTACAAGAGGAAGACCAAGCAGCTGCCCAGGGTCAAATGGCCCTCACCCAATTATGTATATTCAATTCCAGCCCCAGAATGATGAAATCTTAATGCCACCAGGCCACGTGTGTGTGCCTGCAGGGGCAGGGGCCAATTCTGACATTCGCTTTAGGGGGCCCTATGATTTCTATTTTTGCCCCTGTTTGGTAAAAGGTATTAAAAATGCGTTATGTTCAGGAATGATGCCAACAATCCAGGATGATCTTAATTCTGGACACTTGGGAAGTCATAAAAGATGTCCGTGAGTCACATGAAACTAAGACTAAGCCGCATTGTGGTCTGCCTGGCTACATAGTTTACTATATAATAAATTATAACCTACAGTATGGGCAAAAAGTGGCACATTTTTCTCCCTCTTATAATCTATCACTCGCAAGCTGGCATAGACGACGTACCCCAATATATCACTGTGCATTAGGATCACTGTCACAGAAGTATATATCTACCCATATACTGCTGGGATATCCTAGACTTTGACTACAGGATAAGATCAAATAAATAATGCTTAAAAAGCTGCTGCTAAAAAGCATCAACCTTTATTAATATTTCATTCCCTTTGACTAAACCAGAATAAACCCTGCAGCATTTTTAGCATTTTTCAGTTTACTTTTGAGGCTAAAGTAACATGATATAAATGGGGGGTCATTATAGCTAAAATCAAAATAAGGCCCACAATAGTGTTGGCCCTTATAATGCCCACTGCCCCTTCCCTCCATTGTAGCTTCACTTTTTGTATGCCGACTCGGGCTTATGGATAACGGGAGACTTGTGCAGGGACGCATAGTCCATAGGAAAATGGGGGTAGGGACAAGACTAACCTGAGTTGTACTCACCTTCTCATGGGCCCTATAGCAACGCTGTCGGCCGCCTCTATGATATGTAAGTCCTTGGCTTAAGCCCTCTTGCACTCGACCGAGAGCAACTCGAGGCGTTGTTCACGGCATCCGAGTGGCACCCAATTCACTTTAGTGGGTCGGACCCGGCTTTCCGATCCATGGAAAAATAGAACATGTCCTATCTTTCCACGGGACTCGGGCGGCACACACGGTCGTGTGCATTAGGGCTTAAAGGGCTCGTTTAACAGGTATAAATATGGTGAGAAGATCCCGGCTGCAGACAATTCATGTAACATTTATGCAATTCAAGTCATGCAATCTCTTCCCCGTTGAGTTACTGTCCAGTTACCATTTACTTCTGTCGGAGCACGATGGCGGCAATACTGCGCCATAGTATTAGTTGTGCATTTCCATTGGTGCATCTGATAAATATGATGGAGCAAATGAGAGCGGAGAAGAAACAGACAGTAGATCATCCAATATTGAGCACTGGAAGGACTAAACTAGGAGCAAAACATATAATAGTCCAGATCTTAATAATCATAACCTTTCGTGTATGTTCACACAGGGCGGATACACTGCGTAAAAGTACACAGCATATCCGGCCTAATACCCGCAGGGAATTTGTTCGAAAGACTGCACTAAATTGTAGTGATTTTCGTCCGAAATCGCTGCTGTGGAAAGCAGAGAAGAAAAAAAGTCAATATTTACCTTAACTGCTATAGTGACGCATCCCCCTGGTCTCCGTGCAGCCTGACCTCCGGTGGTGACGCTGCAGCCCATGTGACCACTACAGCCTGTGAATGGCTGCAGCTGTCACATGGGATGAGCGCAAAAAAAATGAAAAACGTCTCAGAAATTTACATGTGGTGCGTTTTTTTAATCCGCAGCATGTCAATTGTATTTGTATAATCGCTGCTTTTTTGTTGCGGGTAAAACCTGCAACAATTAGCAGATGTTGCGATTTTTGCTGCGGAAAAGCTGCCATTCCGCCGCAAAAATCACAACCTGACATATATACTTACTCAGAATTCTGTGCTTCTACGTTTCGTTCCATGTGAACGCTGCAGCTAATCACAGGCTGCAGCGGTCACATGGGATGAAACGTCATCCTAGGAGGCCGGCCTGCAGGACGGCAGAGGGACGCGTTGTCTTGGCTATGAAAGTATGAAACGTGCAGTTTTCCACAGCGGTCATTCAGGCCGAAAAACTGCACCACAATTTGGTGGGGTTTTTCGTCTGGAATTCCCTTCAGTGCCCAGGGCGGATACGCTGTGCGCATTTACGCAGCATATCCGACCCGTGTGAACATAGCCTTAGGTGTTCCCTTTGATCACAACACTCATATACATATCAGATTTAATGTCCTGTTATATCACAGTATTATGTTTATAACTCATATACAGTGGATATAAAAAGTCTACACAAGCCTGTTAAAATGTCAGGTTTTTGTTACAAAATCAGTCCAAGATGAATCATTTCAGAATTTAATGCTGAGAATAATGCTGCCTCCACCATGCTCCATAATGCTGCCTCCACCGTGCTCCATAATGCTGCCTCCACCGTGCTCCATAATGCTGCCTCCACCGTGCTCCATAATGCTGCCTGCACCGTGCTCCATAATGCTGCCTCCACCACGCTCCATAATGCTGCCTCCACCACGCTCCATAATGCTGCCTCCACCAAGCTCCATAATGCTGCCTCCTCCAAGCTCCATAATGCTGCCTCCACCAAGCTCCATAATGCTGCCTCCACCAAGCTCCATAATGCTGCCTCCACCACGCTCCATAATGCTGCCTCCACCACGCTCCATAATGCTGCCTCCACCACGCTCCATAATGCTGCCTCCACCATGCTCCATTATGCTGCCTCCACCGCGCTCCATAATGCTGCCTCCACCGCGCTCCATAATGCTGCCTCCACCATGCTCCATAATGCTGCCTCCACCATGCTCCATAATGCTGCCTCCACCATGCTCCATAATGCTGCCTCCACCGTGCTTCACTGTGGGTATGGGGTTCTTTTAGTGATGTGCAGTGTTGGCTTTGCGACAAACATACCTTTTGAAATTATGGCCAAAAAATTCAACCTTGGTCTCATCAGACCATAACACGTTTTCCCACAAGCTTTTGGCAGACTTGATGTAGGTCTTTGCAAAACATAGCCGGGCTTGGATGTTTTTCTTTGTTAGAAAAGGCTTCCGTCTTGCCACCCTGCCCCACAGCCCAGACATATGAAGAATACGAGAGATTGTTGTCACATGCACTACACAACCAGTACTTGCCAGAAAGTCTTGTAGCTCCTGTAATGTTGCTGTGGGACTATTGGTAGCCTCCCGGACAAATTTTCGTCTTGTCTTTTCATCAAGTTTTGAGGGACATCCAGTTCTTGGTAATGTCACTGTTGTGCCAAATATAATCCACTTATTGATGACCATCTTCACTGTGTTCCATGGTATATCTAATGCCTTGGAAATTCTTTGGTACCCTTCTCCTGACTGATGCCTTTCAACAATCAGATCCCTTTGATGTGGTGTAAGCGCTTTACGGGTCACATGCAACAAAGAAAATGTCAGGAAAATCCTAATAGAACAGCTGAACTTCATATGTGGTTACTCAGAATCACTTTAAATAATGGCAGCTGTTAAAACTATTTAACATGAGTTTAACTGTGATTGGCTAATTCTGAACACAACCACATTCCTAATTATAAGGAATGCAACCCCATTATTGTAGTTTTGTTATTTTTATTTTTCCACCTAGAAAGATTTCAGTTTGTTTTTCAATGGAATTGTACAGATTATGGGTCACATTAAAGGTGGAAAAAGTTCTGAAATTATTCATCTTGTACGGATTTTGTAACATGACAAAAACCTGGCATTATAACAGGGGTGTGTAGACTTTTTATATCCACTGTATAATATATATAATAAACTATAACTAACTGCTGGGCAATTGCGGTTACCAAACGGCTAGTCTCAGCATGTCCTAATGTACCAAATCAGCCGAGGAAGCACAGCGTGTCCACCACTGCTCCAGAACTGCAGAAAAAGAGTACAGCAAGTCTGCAGATTTATGACTGTGAGATTTAGTTCTATGTTAATGAATCTCAAGGCATAATTTGGACTCGTTCCAAAGCTAAGCTGTTTAACTCTCATTTTATGTCCTGGAGATACTGTATCAAGGTACAGCAGAGACATGCCGCTCATTTCCCCTCATTCACCCACCACCTTGTGGTCCTACATGGTATTGCTCTTTGTAATGACTAGACCTATTTTTGCAATTTGTGCCATGGGCTGTTCAGACAGCTATAACTTATTTATTTGTCACTGTTTGTGTAAAATTTTTCCCATTTGCATAATTATTTGCAATTTTTATTCATAAAAGGTTTCTAGATGGGAGTCCTGGGAGCCTTTAGTATTGAGAATGTACCATTAAAAAACAGCATATCTTTTACATTAAATTACTAAGTAGGCATTTACTGTTTTCAGCAGCTCACTTTCCAGCTTTGCTGTGTAGACTGAGGCAGAGACAGCAGAGTCATCTCATTATCATTAAAAGGACAAAGGATTTAATGACATCTCTATTGTCATGCTGGATTTACACAACTCGGGAGCCCCCGTCCATGAGGGTTTCAATTGAGAGAACAGGCTACATGTGATGATTTATCACTATGTTCCTCTACTGTTGGTGTTCACCCACGTTTATAGTCAGGTAAAGTGATCTAATAATAGGTCATCATGGAATTTATAGTATTCAGTAGGCACGCGGAACTACAATGTAATAAACAAGTTTGGAAGTCTATGCATTTCATCCCTTTTTCACGGGATTGTCCCACAAATTGAGCCTCAAAGGGTGCATGGTTATGCAGATATGGCCAAAGTGGGAGTTTATTAAAGGTTTTGTGGCCATTCCTGTGTGGATTAGTGGCAGAGCTTAAAATGTCCCGCGAATGGGGATAAAATGTTAAAAAGTATGATCCACGGATGGTGCAAACAATTATTGTGGATCTGCATTGATCATTTGTGAGTTTCACACTTAAAGGCTATGTACGTCCTTGAAATCATTTATTTATTTATTAATAAAAATGTCTATTGGTGTGTTTTGTGCAACTTTCTAAATACTTTATATTAAAAATTATTTTAACTTTTTGAGATACAGCTGCTTTGTATCCTGTATACAGAGCAGCTGAGATCTCAGCTCAATGGGACTGACTTTTTAGTGAAAGCGGGTCCTGTGTGTCTCTGACCACGCAGGATCCACCTGTAGTCTTAGTTATGAACCTAGATGTGATCGGTAACAGCCCCCGAACCCATCAGTGCCGCTGACCTAACGAATTTAGGTCTCAGCGCACGATACAGCTGCTCTGTATACAGGATATAAAGCAGCTATATCTCAGAAAGTAAACATAATTTTTTTAATAAAAAGTATATAGAAAGTTGCACAAAGCACACTGATGAAAAAATAAAAATTTCATTTCAAAGGTGTACATATATAGCCTTTAATCCTAATCTAATGTAGTGAAATCTTGGCTCACAAGGTACCAGGAGTCAATTAACCAGCAGCCTCTATAGGGATTCATAGTGGCCACATAGAAGATGCCTCGTACCTCCTATACCTCAAAGACCCATCCTGGAAGGCAGTGGCAGACACAGACTGCTGAGGGCCCCTGTGCAAGAACAGTCTATGGGCCCCTCGCCTTCAATATCTCATTATAAATCACCCCTTATGTCTCTCTTACAACCTATGAGTAATTGTTAGCCATACAATTCATTAGCTCAGACATTTACATGCAATTTAACAGACAGAAGAAGGCAGCTTTAAGGTGACAATGGACCCCTAACCTACTGGGCACCTGTGCAGCTGCACAGGTTGCACCAATGGTATGTCCGCCCCTGCTGGAAGGTAAGCACTTCCACAACTCGAAACTGGTAATAGTCCATGTATCATTGGAGGTCTCTGTCTCATGTTTTATAAATTATGGCGAGCTGTCTGTCTTTTGCTCCAAGGCGCGAAGCTGCGCTCAGGATATATATCGCTCGTAAACATCTGCCGAGCCTCATATGTTTATTTTATGAATAGATAATTTCATCCGCAGATGAAGAGAAGCCCGGGAGTCCTCACTTTTGTCTGAAAGCCAATGTTAGACACTATAAAGAGATGATACAGGTGCTTCAACGCGGGGAGTGGAAAAACAACAGCTCGCGAGTAACAACTACGCTTTTATAGGGTGCCGGCGGCACGGTTCATGTTCGTGCCATAAAAAAAAAGGAAGGTCGATAAGCGGCAGGTGCTGCAAATGAGCTTTTTACATAAGACCTAGTCATGCAATGTGGAGAATAGCAACGTTTCTGTATACCGTGTATATGTATGCAGTGGACCTCAAAAAAACTGAGGCGTTACCTGGAGCTCCCGGACCCCAATGCAAAATCTGTAATAGGGCCCCCACCTACCATGTGTAACTTATAATACTGGTGTCTACTTATGTGGCCGAGGGGGCCATGGGCTCCCACAGGCACCAGGGCCCACATGCGACTGGTACTTTTGCACCACCGATAGCTACACCCCTGGCAAATAAGAACCCATTGCCCCATGTTACACTTACAGGGGTCCAGGAAGCTGAGATATGAAGAGCTGTTTTTTATCCCATGTGATCACTGCAGCCTGTGATTGGCCGCAGTAGTCACATGGGTTGAAACGTCATCCCAGGAGGCCGGCCTGGATGAAGAAACACAGAATTCTGGGTAAGTATAAGATATTTTTTTTCTGAGTTGCGTTTTTTGCGGCGGAATCGCAGCTTTTCCACCACAAAAAAAGCAACATCTGCTATTTATTGCAGGTTTTACCTCCCTATTGAATTCAATGGGGAAAAGCCGCAACACAAAAGCAGCGATTGCGCAAATACAATTGACATATTGCGGATTAAAGAAACGCACATCAGGTCAATTTCTGAGCAGTTTTTCCACTTATCATTTATGCAGCGTGTGGAGGAGGTTTGTTCAAATATCATCCACTCTGCTGCTACTGTATTATGCTGCGGATTTTCTGCAAAAAAAAAAATCTGTTGCGGAGAATCCGCAGTATTTACACTACGTGTGAACATACCCCAACAGTTACTGATATCAGCACTTCAACAGTATACTTCTCTATGGTAACAGGAGGCCAGCAGAATTCTAAACGCAGCTCTAGTTGTGACTGGAGTATAAAACAGGATGTATGTCAAAATCTCGACAAGTCACTCAATGTTATATTAAGATTAATATTGTGGAATTACGCCTTAAAGGATTCTTCAGAGACCTAGGACAGACTAACAATACGTCCCATCAGTCAGCATTATCTTTAATACGCAGCCTGCTGCACTTCCACCAGATCTCCTATAAAGATGGTGCTTCGACTTACAGGCAGGTTGCCACGCTGCTACACAGTCACCATCTGTACGCCAGTAATGGTAGGAGCACGACTGAATTTCCCAGCCAGAGAGCTTGACAAAGAAGTATTATAATATAAAGTGAAATATAAATGTGACTCTTACCCTAATATAATAGAGGAGATGAATATAAATTGCTGTGAAAAACCCAGAACCCTCTTTGCCTGCATTAAGATAGTAGCAGACAATACTGATATTATTTCGTTTAATAACAGGTTAATATTTGTCTGTTTCTGCAGAGAATATGATTATTATACACAACCCCTTTCCTAACATGACATCTGGTGCCCTTGTAGGTGCCAGCATCACACAGGCTTCCCCTGTGCAGATTGTGATGCCAAGATGTCCAATAATTAGTTACATTGCAAAAAATCTGGAGTTCAAGAGTGAATTGTCTCGTCTCAATGATTTCGCTATGACATTAACATGGATGAAGGCTCTGTCCGTTCGACTACATATTATTGAGAAACCTTGATCAGGGTATATAGACGACATTCTGTCTAGGATAATTGCAACATCATATGCAAAGCCTGTTTTTTTAAAGATGAAATTGAAATAGTTTTTTTGTTTTTTTTTTGGGGGAGGGTTGGATAGCTATATGCATACCAATTGGCGTCAGCTATAGCGGCAGGATTTTCCCATGTAGATGTTTCCCATAAAATTCTACGGTATACTACAACATATTCTGTTGATACGCAAAGACAAATTTGCCAAGGTAGAGGTTCCTTGTGCCCACCAGGGCAAATGTTTCTGTGGTCCACCCTCCATCTATACAGAATATGTCTACTTTTAATTACACTGTAATCTTAGTTGTTATAGTTGTCAACACAGGACATATCATCAATAAGATCCAATAGGTTATTTGTGATCATCCCATAAGAAATGGATCCTAGTTACAAGTTATTGCTTTAAAGTCACCTCCAAATAGATTGTCTTCTGCTGGACCTCTGGGGTAATTATTGTGTCAGAGCCTGGGTCCACTTGAGGATCACTGTGATGCCAAATAGGCAAAATTTTAGAGGTAACTTGGGGTAATTTTGCCCTCATCCCAATAGGGATTCCCTTTTGTTAGCTAGAGCCTGGAGTAACAGTAGGCACTTAAGGAATGATGACATCAATGTAAAATTGTAAATGCCCACTGAATACAGTTGGCGCCAGGTATAGCATAGGTTTCTCTGCAGCAGATTTGTTGGGATAATGAGCAGTTGCACAACAACACTTCATGTGATCGCTGGATTATCCAGTAGTGCTCATTGTTTCCCCCTGTGGTGTAAAATATTAGTGATACATTTTCATATCTGATCAAATCTGTGTTTTTGGACTGTGGGGGTTAAATGTAATGTCTATAAATATATGGCAACTCCTGCAATTCCATTCCCAGCCACGTACACTCCTTAAAGACTGTGGTGGCTTATATTAATTCTACTGTTATTGAAACCATAGTTATTTGATATTCTGGCAGATCTAACAGGCTCTTTAGACACTGGGCCTGATCCCTCCATATGATTAGGGAAGCCGCAATCTTCCATTAATAAATTATAAATATAACCACTGCTCTTGTTTTCCCTGGAGCCCAGAGATGTTGAATTTCCCTGTGGCTTGTGGTACAGTTGTTCAAATTGGCAAAGATTAAGTGATAACATTTTTAGACAGAAAACACACTAAATTATTAGACAGAATTTCTGTCCTGGCGATGGGAACTCTATCAGGGGTAAAACAAAAACCATGGGCCTCATAGGGATACACAGAGTTGGGCCCCTCTCCATCATGACCACCTACCAGCATGTTCAAAACATGAACATTTTATGATTGTTTTCGTCTCCTCTTTGGGCAATTTGGCATTCTGTAATGCAGAGTAATAATACACAAAATTATGTCACAGCATAGAGACATGATGATGTCACAGAGCAGCATTAATTAACTCAATGAAGTTACAGCAGAGGTATGATGAACACAGTGATGTCACAGTACAGGGATAATAAACACAGCGATGTCACAGAACAGGGTTAATAAGCACAGTGATGTCACAGGACAGGGATAATATGTACAGTGATGTCATAGGACAGGGATAATAAACAAAGTGATGTCACAGTACAGGGATAATAAACACAGTGATGTCACAGTGCAGGGATAATAAACAGTGATGTCACAGAACAGGGTTAATAAGCACAGTGATGTCACAGGACAGGGATAATATGTACAGTGATGTCACAGTACAGGAATAATAAACACAGCGATGTTACAGAACAGCGATAATAAGCACAGTGATGTCACAGAACAGGGTTAATAAGCACAGTGATGTCACAGGACAGGGATAATATGTACAGTGATGTCATAGGACAGGGATAATAAACAAAGTGATGTCACAGTACAGGGATAATAAACACAGTGATGTCACAGTGCAGGGATAATAAACAGTGATGTCACAGAACAGGGTTAATAAGCACAGTGATGTCACAGGACAGGGATAATATGTACAGTGATGTCACAGTACAGGGATAATAAACACAGCGATGTCACAGAACAGCGATAATCAGCACAGTGATGTCACAGAACAGGGTTAATAAGCACAGTGATGTCACAGGACAGGGATAATATGTACAGTGATGTCATAGGACAGGGATAATAAACAAAGTGATGTCACAGTACATCGATAAGAAACACAGTGATGTCACAGTACAGGTATAATAAACACAGTGATGTCATAGGACAGGGATAAAAAGCACAGTGATGTCACAGTACAGTGATAATAGTGATGTCACAGTACAGAGATAATAAACACAGTGATGTCACAGAACAGGGATAATAAACAAAGTGATTTCATAGTACAAGGATAATACACACAGTGATGTAACAGTAAAAGGACAGTTACAGTACAGGAATGGTGCAAACAGTGATGTCACAATAGAGGGATAATGCACAAAGTGATGTTATAGTATAAGTATAATAAAGTATAATGTACATGCTGATGTCACAGTACAGGGATTAGACACACAATGATGTCAGAGCTAAGGAATAAATGTCATTATGCATACTGTGACATCACAGCAGAGGAAAAAAATCACATAATGATGTCACAGACAGTACAAGAATAATGCACACAGTAGGGGCATAACGAGTAATGGGGGTTTTATTCAACTTTACTCAATCCTCTACCATCATCTGTAGTCATCAGTTAGTACAAGCCGAGCGTGCATGTTTATGGGGTAGGCGGGAAGGATATCTGTCAGCCAAACGATGAAAACAAGAATGTTTGGACTCAGAGCAAGCAAAGGGTCTTGAAAATGCTGAGGAATTGAAACACATTTTTCATTATACAATAATAAAGCTTTATCCGCTTCTGACAGTTAGGTTGGCTGTTTGCTACCTCAGGATGGTATGGCGGGTGCCGGCTGTTTAAAACAGCTGGTGCCTGCCTGCCACATCCCAGGATCAGAGGTAACTACGATCCCGGCCATTCGGTCAATATCGACCGTGATATCTGTGCATTTAGGCATGGAGATGGAGGGCGTTCCTTCTGTCCCCTGATTTTCATCCCCACGACGAAATTGCCATGCATGGTAAAATACCCTAGGGGGACTAAAAAAAATATTTAAAAAAAAATGTTTAATAACATTTTTAAAAATCCCCAAAAAATGAAAATAACGAAGTTAAAAAAAAGTGCCCATTTTTCACAAAAAATAATGTAAGCAATAAGACATAATTGGAATTTCCGCATCCGTAAAAGTCTGAACTAGTAAAATATCACATTATTTAACCCAGCAGGTGAGCGCTGTTGGAGAAAACAAATTCACAAGCAAGCATTGCTGTTTTTTGGTCACTTCACTTCTCCCAAAAAATGTGATAAAGAGTGATTAAAAAGTCATATGTACCCTACACCGACAAAAAATAAAAAAAAGTTATGGGTCTCAGAATATGGCAACACAAAACAATTTGTTTTTTAACAAGTATATTTTTTTTGTAAAAGTAGCAGATAATAAAAAAACCTTAAAAAAATTAGTATCGCCATAATCCTATTGACCCGCAGAATAAAGTTAACATGTAATTTTTACTGCAAAATGGAGGAATCGCTATTTGTTTCCCATTCCACTCCACAAATAATTTTTTCAGTTACCCAGTTCATTATATAGTATATTAAATCGTACCATTAAAAACTCCAAAACAAGCCTTCATGTGGCTACGTAAACGGAAAAAAAAAAGAGTTTTGTCTCTAAAAATGTGACGATGGAAAAACAAAAATTAAAAAACAAAAATTGCCATGTCTCCAAGAGGTTAAGCAGGCCAGGGTCCCGTGCTTCTGGATGTATACATGAAAGTTTCTGTTCACTGACAGCTATCGAAAATGGTGAGAATTAAAACATAAAGAAAATTAGAAAGTTGCAGAACTTTTTTACTATACAATGATTGAGTTTTAAAGGGGTTTTCCGGGACCTAAATATTGAAAGCCAATACTTCGGATAAGTCATCAATATTTGATTGGTCGGGGACCAACTCCCGGGGTCCTTCATTGTTTACCAAGGTACAACACTGCAGCGCTATCCCGTTTACCAGTTTGGGGTCAAAGTGAGGGCAATATGGTCACGCAGTGTAGGTTGCAAGTTTTTTTATGTGACCCGTATAGAGATAATAATGTAGTAGTGTAGTCAAACGTTCTTGGGACCTTTCTCCACCTAGTTGGCTGTAGATTGTAAAATTCTTCTCAGACTCTCCAGGTGTTTGTGGATCCTTGGGAGACAATGTCACAATAAGACACAGGTCTTCTCCACCTTCGGCTTCATAAACATAAAGCATGTTTACCCCGATTGCCATGGGCTCAAAAAACCCAGTGGGCCTTGGCTTTCGCCAAGGTTTGCATGATACTGACACCAGTCCCGTTATAAGTAATATACACATCAGTATTTTTGGTGTCTATTGAAAATATAACACAAAAGAGGAATTGAAGATGAATTTTATTGCGAAGTCCCCTTCAGGCAGTCCTCATATTACCACAACCTTGCTTATCCTCCAGTGTCCTCCAAGTACAGTACAGTCGGAGAAGTAACCCGAGATATATTGTGTAATTTCAACTATCATTTTAAAGCCTTTCGAGAAGGTGGGTGGACTGCGGGCAACGTCTCTTAAATTTGAGATGCTGAATTATTATACTTTTCTATACAACATACAAAGCCCCAAAAATGTGTCACCAGATGGTTGCTGCCATTCATAGAGGAGGAGTGGGCCTCATGATTCCAGTTACACAGTTATATTTCTTGTATGGTTAAATAGACATATGTCCATCAAGTTTACTCAGGGAAAGGAAGACGGATGTCTGTGAAAAACAAAAATACTAACTTGTTTCTTAACCCTTGTTGATCCAGGGGAAGGTGAAAATCCCTTAAAAGTCATTGTCCAGTTTCCCTTAAAAGGAGATTAAATTCGTTCCGACCCCTCGTGGTAAACAGACCAGCTGAACATTCAACTATTTTATGTATCAGGGGTTAATAACACTTTTCCTTTTGTTGTTTCAAGAAAATCTTCTTGAAGAAATCTACTGTTTTTGCTAAAATCAGATCCTGAGGTGATTGTTTCATAGCTTCACTGCTCTTACAGTAAAGAAGCCTTTTTAGCTGTTGGTGATTGGGGGTTTTCTTTGGGGTGCCATTTGTTCACAAGGATTCTAAATGTATTATCAAATAATTTCTATGTCACCGAATTGTATTAGCTGTTAAAGTAGTTTATTCTGTGTCACAAAATTGTATTCTGTATCACACAAAAACATCAGCAGGTTATTTTGTGTCACAGAATTACAGCAGCGTATTCTGTGACACAGAATGGTATTCTGTGTCACACAATTAAAACAATTGATTGTGCCACAAAATAGTGTTTTGTGTCAAAAAAAATATTCTGTTACAAAATTACGGCAGTGTATTTTGTGCAACAAAATAGCATTCTTTGGAACAACATAGTATTCTGTAGGAATAAGGGATATTGTGTCACAGAAAGGGTTAATGTCATATAACACAATTTATGTGTCACAGTATGTTGCTTTTGTGAGAATGTTTGTTCATAAACGCCTCCTGCAGTCATTAGGTCTATTAAATTTTTTTACACAGAATACAATTTTGTGTGACAAAATATCATTCTCTAATTTGGATTCACATTCTGTGACACAAAATAGCATTTGTGGCTACAAAATTGTGTGTTAAGCATTATATTGTGTCACTTCCTGATATTTTGTAATACAGCCTTTTCAGACACAAAATAGCATTTTAATACACAAAAAAACAAATTTTGTCACAGATTAACGTGTTATGAATAGGGAGTAGGTCACAATGATTTCTGTGTCAACTGTGCCACACAAGTATATTATCTTTTACATTAGTATATTCTCTGTAACAAAATTGTATTCTGTGTCAATTACATACAATTGCACCAAATTTGTGCTTACATTTTTTTATTTTGTGATACAAAATGTAATTTGAGAAAATCGCACCCCATAGTTTTCCTCCAGTCATAAACATTACCCTCTTGTCTTTTGGGGTGATCTCAGACTGAGCCTTCGGAATACTAAATAAATGTAATCTTTCCTCATAACTGAAGTTTTCCCGACCCCTTAGTAATCCTGGGACAGGCGAAGCCGTTCTTGTCTCTCTCCATTTTCCATCCCTGGTAAGTTCACAACATAGGGAAAAAGAATGGGACCTATTTCACCTGTCCCCCTCCCCCCATGGGCGCCATAGTAGCCTCAAGGGATGTCTCTATGGTTGTTGCTGTAGGTCAGTATATCATATTCTAATTAAATTGTCAGCTGATCATTTTGTGTAAATTCACTGGTGTGCCTACAATGCCCATCATAAATACCCCATAATTATTTGTCCTTGAGGTGTCCCACACAGTCAAGTCACCAAACATTTTATTAATCTCAGCTGTTCATTGGTTATATCTGTTTCTGCGAAAGCTGGGTAACCTATACACCCCCGACTGCAGACAAATCGCACCATTTGCAATGACATACCCGCTGTTCGGCTTTGTTCACACAGTGCAGATTTGATGCAGATTTTGCATGCATTTTATAAGCCAAAACCAGAATTTGGTCCACGAGAATAGACGCTTTAAGGCCTTCCCTTATATATTTCTTTTGTTTAGGTTCAGTTCTTGGTTTTGGCTTTAAATATACATGCAAAACCTGCATCAAATTTGCTCTGTGTGAACAAGGCTTCCAGTATCACTGCATAACTAACCCTGATTGGCTGCAAGTCTATCCAGTGCAGGGCCACATCATGTTTTACTGGGCCCACCATCTGGGTAGTATGGGTAGAACTGCTGTCAGGGGCTAAGAATAAGAATTGGGCCCAAACTCACCTGTGGGCTGCCACCTACCTGCTACCTACCAGTTGCTACATGTAAACTACAAAGATTCAATGATATGCAAATCATGGTGTCCTGAATTTCACATAAGTGTAAAAGCACAGGAACCAATTACTATTCTGTACCCTCTGCCCATGGACCCACCAAAGGCACGGTATGGGTCAGAGAGTTGTTCAAATAGCACTTCCATATAGTGCTCAAATAATACCACCATACAGCACTCAAATAATACCTCCATACAGGACTAAAATAATACCTCCATATAGTGCTAAAATAATAGCTTCATATAGTGCTCAAATAATACCACCATACAGTGCTCAAAACATACCTCCATACAGAGATAAAATAATACCACCATACAGTGCTCAAAACATACCTCCATACAGGGCTAAAATAACACCTCCATATAATGCTCAAATAACTCCATATAGTGCTCAAATAATAATTCCATACAGTGCTCAAATAATACCTCCATATAGTAATAAAATAATACCTCCATACAGTGCTCAAATAATACCTTCATATAGTGCTCAAATAATACCACCATACAGTGCTCAAAACATACCTCCATACAGAGATAAAATAATACCACCATACAGTGCTCAAAACATACCTCCATACAGGGCTAAAATAATACCTCCATATAATGCTCAAATAATAATTCCATACAGTGCTCAAATAATACCTCCATATAGTACTAAAATAATACCTCCATACAGTGCTCAAATAATACCACCATATAATGCTCAAATAACTCCATATAGTGCTCAAATAATAATTCCATACAGTGCTCAAATAATACCTCCATATAGTACTAAAATAATACCTCCATACAGTGCTCAAATACTACTTCCATACAGTGCTCAAATAATGTCTCTATACAGTGCTCAAATACTACTTCTATACAGTGCTCAAATAGTACCACCATACTGTGCTCAAATAATACCTCCATGCAGTGCTCAAATAATACCTCCATACAGTGCTAAAATAATACCACCATATAATGCTCAAACTATACCTCCATATAGTACTAAAATAATACCTCCATACAGTGCTCAAATACTACTTCCATACAGTGCTCAAATAATGTCTCCATACAGTGCTCAAAACATACCTCCATACAGAGATAAAATAATACCACCATACAGTGCTCAAAACATACCTACATACAGGGCTAAAATAATACCTCCATATAATGCTCAAATAACTCCATATAGTGCTCAAATAATAATTCCATACAGTGCTCAAATAATACCTCCATATAGTACTAAAATAATACCTCCATATAGTACTAAAATAATACCTCCATGCAGTGCTCAAATAATATCACCATATAATGCTCAAATAACTCCATATAGTGCTCAAATAATAACTCGATACAGTGCTCAAATAATACCTCCATATAGTACTAAAATAATACCTCCATACAGTGCTCAAATACTACTTCCATACAGTGCTCAAATAATGTCTCCATACAGTGCTCAAATACTACTTCTATACAGTGCTCAAATAATACCTTCATGCAGTGCTCAAATAATACCTCCATACAGTGTCTAAATAATACCTTCATACAGTGCTCAAATAATACCACCATATAATGCTCAAATAATACCTCCATACAGTGCTCAAATGATACCAACTTACAATGACCAAACAACAGCTCTATACATAAAGTGATATAATAGAAGCGATGTAGAATGACTAAATAGGACCGACTTAGAATTAATATTAAGATTCATCATGTTTGGGTGCCAAGCCATCTCTGGCGCCCCCTTATGCAGGGGTGGGTAATGAGCCTTGTGCACAAGTCACACACCCTTAAGGCCGGATCTGGTCACTGTGCTTGACAGAAAGTATAACATCCTTCCTCAGGTACCCACAAAATATATATAATAGGGCACAAGATAGAGGCTGATGGACGTAACAGGGGGTTCAGGGACCCTGACTCTTTGCTAGTATGGGGCTCAGATATTTAAGATGGGGGTCTGTGTATCACCATATAAAAAATCTGCAGATAAGATTTGATGATATTTTGCGATGGACTCAAAGACAATCTACAATCAGCTTCTATTTTTGCTGTGATTTCTAAGTATTAAAAAATGACATTCCCGGGGACATAAAGCTGCAGTTCACCAGAACACTTGACATTTATTTCATAGTAGCGCCAAAGGCTTTTTCTGAATATTCTCAAAGTCGGACCGAAATACTGAACGTTTACAGTGATGTCATAGAAATATCGAATGTTCTATGGAAATGCTAAAAAGTAAAAGCTGTAATAGTAAAGTCAGCAACATGTCAGGAAGTCAGTAATAACGGTGGAGTTCGAGTTAATTAGCCGTATACAGGACGCGCGTTTTCTTGGCATCTTTTCCTAACATTTTAACTTATTTTTACATTTCCCTATTCCATGGCTGATTTATTCCCAACATTAATCCTGAGAGAAGTTGAGATGTTGGAGATTTCTTATATTTTGCACTTTGACTACTCCCATATCACACTTCTTCGAAGAGAACTTCCCCTTATTTATACCAATTTCTTGGCCTCTATAACAGGAAACACTGGGGTTGTCACCCAGATTCTGCGTTATAATTGTTTACAAAGTTACAGGCTTCCTATGTAAAGAGTTTTACGAACAATGTTCCAGTTACCAAAGGGACACTGGGCCTTTCAGCAACCAATCCGGTGATACAGGTTAGATTGGTAGAGGTCTACCACTGGTATGTCCACCGATCACTGGTATAGAGGAACATTCGACACCCATCCCATACAATACTATGGGAAATATGGAAAAACCTGAGTGAGAGTGTCCACCGTTACCATATTTCCTATAGAGCACTCCTCCCCAAAGCAGAAAAATGGGGGACTGGAGTCCCCATACTAATGATTGGTGGGGACTCAGGGGTGGCTCCCCCCCAGCTAATATTTATCACCTATCCAGTAGTTTCATGATGGACATTGATGGCGGATCATTAGAATATGTCCCCAATGTGTAATCGACTGGGCTCCGCCGGCTGTGACCCACCCAACGATCTAGTATACCAACGTGCCGCTTCGTCTCCTGTCAACTCCTCCATTATAGTCAATGGGTGTCCATGCAGCTGCCTAGAGCGGACACAAAGTGGCATTAACACTAGCAAAGCACTGGCGGGGGTCACAGAAGTCGGAACCCACGCTAACCGGGCAATGCCTATGATGAGATAACGCCTTAACTACTGAGTTCTCCTTTAAAGGGGTTGAACAGGATTAGAAAACATGGCTACTTTCTTCCAGAAACAGCGCCACCCTAGTCAATGGCTTGTATCTGGTATTGCAGTTCAGCTCTATTGTAGTGAATGTGGCTGAACTGCAATACAACACGCAACCTGTGGACAAGTGTGGCGCTGTTTCTATAACAAATCAGACGTGTTTTCTAATCCTTTACAACCCCTTTAAACGTGATGACTACAGATCATCGTGCTGCAATGTATCAGTGATTAACATCCACCTCCTGTCTAATGGAAGGCGTACAAATAAATGTCCATATGATGTTATCGTCTGATAAACTCTTGAACATGCCTCGCTTAGGATCGACCTCGCTTAAGATCGATTTGTTAAATTCTTCTAATAAGACATCACTGGAGCTGACCGATCCGAGATGTAATAGCATATGTGCTTATTATATTAAGCCGAGTAGATGAATGCCTGCGGGCAGCGCCTGAATAAAAATTACTTTTCCGCATCCCAAGATGGAAAAAGAGAAATGAGGAAATGTATCGATCTCCATAGCAAATTATAAGGTTGAAAAACCGTCAAAACGTGCTAATAGGCAGAGACGGTAATCATTAATGCGGCCGCCATCAATCTGATGTGACTGAGAGTGGAAAAATATTTCATCTCGGGAGTCAGAGGTTTTCATACTTAATTTCCAACATTTTCCATGAATATATTTAACGTTCTAAGAAACCTGAGAAGTGATGGTTGATATTTAAGATTTTCCACATAAACTATCAGGCATCCAAATACCAACCATCCAACACCATCGTCCTGTGTGTATGCGCTGAGGTCGCAGGCAGAAGTGCGCCCCCTATTGCTGGCTTATGCTATAGGTTATTATGACAACAGTCAGGGTAACACTGATAGGCAATAATGCCTTGGAATACTGAGGCTACATTCACACGAACGTGTGACGGCTGTTGTTTTAACGGACGAGATTCACGTTCGTGTGAATAAGCCCTAAGGGTACGGTTCCATGTAGCGATGGCCGCATGTGGCCAAAACCATTCCCACATGCGGTGGCCAATGGTTGCATGATTGTGTCGGTAATATCTGGCAAAATCGAGCAGCAATTGCCTCTGGAAGTGAGCCGGCTTCGGCCACGAGAGGCCGCTGCTATCTGGATCTGCACCTTCCGTATTCCAAAGCATTATAAAGGCGATCAGATGATCACAAAAAAAAAAAAAATGTGATGTTCAATAAAAGAGGACCTGTCATTAGGTCATATAAGTTGAACTGGTTAACTGATCTGAATAGCGCCGTTTTCCTGATTTCAGTGCTGTTTTTTATTTTTCCTGGACTTCCCCATTCCAGAGATATGGACCACTGTTGTGTTGGCTCCCTATATTCTAATTTGTGTAGTTAGCCAACAGGGTGGAGCTAGCCTCCCTGCCAGCGGCGTAACTAGGAAAGACTGGGCCCCATAGCAAACTTTTGACTGGGGTCCCCCCTACCCTGGGTGTCACACAACCCCCCCCCCCCTTGTAGATAGTGCCTTTTTTACAGTCCCCCTCTGTAGATAACTCCATAATGTCCCCCTCTGTAGATAACGCCATACAGTCCCCTCTGTAGATAACGCCATACAGTCCCCCCTGTAGATAACGCCATACAGTCCCCTCTGTAGATAACGCCATACAGTCCCCCCTGTAGATAACGCCATACAGCCCCCCCTGTAGATAACGGCATACAGCCCCTCCCTGTAGACTGTATGGCGTTATCTACAGGGGGGCTGTATGGCGTTATCTACAGGGGGGATTATGTGGCGTTATCTACAGGGGGACTGTGTGGCGTTATCTACAGGGGGGGCTGTGTGGCGTTATCTACAGGGGGGGCTGTATGGCGTTATCTACAGGGGGACTGTATGGCGTTATCTACAGGGGGACTGTGTGGCGTTATCTACAGGGGGGCTGTGTGGCGTTGTCTACAGTGGGGGCTGTGTGGCGTTATCTACAGGGGGGCTGTATGGCGTTATCTACAGGGGGACTGTATGGCGTTATCTACAGGGGGACTGTGTGGCGTTATCTACAGGGGGGACTGTGTGGCGTTATCTACAAGGGGGGGACGCTGTATGGCGTTCCCTGCAGGGGGGGGCGCTGTATGGCATTATCTACAGGGGGGACTGTGTGGCGTTATCTACAGGGGGACTGTATGGCGTTACCTACAGAGGGGGCTGTAACGCCATACAGCCCCCACTGTAGAGAACGGTATACAGCCCCCCCCTGTAGAGAACGCCATACAGCGCCCCCCTTCTACAGGGAACGCCATACAGCGCCCCCCCTGCAGGGAACGCCATACAGCGCCCCCCCCTTGCAGGGAACGCCATACAGCGCCCCCCCCCCTGCAGGGAATGCAATACAGCGCCCCCCCCCTTGCAGGGAACGCCATACAGCGCCCCCCCCTTGCAGGGAACGCCATACAGCGCCCCCCCCCCTGCAGGGAACGCCATACAGCGCCCCCCCTTGCAGGGAACGCCATACAGCGCCCCGCCCCCCCCCCCGGGAACGCCATACAGCCACCCCCCCTGCTGGGAACGCCATACAGCGCCCCCCCCCTGCAGGGAACGCCATACAGCGCCCCCCCCTGCAGGGAACGCCATACAGCGCCCCCCCTTGCAGGGAACGCCATACAGCGCCCCCCCCCTGCAGGGAACGCCATACAGCGCCCCCCCCCCCCCCTGCAGGGAAAGCCATACAGCGCCCCCCCCTGCAGGGAACGCGATACAGCGCCCCCCCCTGCTGGGAACACCATACAGCGCCCCCCCCTGCTGGGAACGCCATACAGCGCCCCCCCCCCCTGCAGGGAACGCCATACAGCGCCCCCCCCTGCAGGGAACACCATACAGCGCCCCCCCCCCCCTGCAGGGAACGCCATACAGCGCCCCCCCCCTTGTAGGGAACGCCATACAGCCCCCCCAAAAAATGCGACCTATAGTGTGTCCTACAAATAACATGCATCCCCTATCCACAGGATAGGGGATACATGTGTGATCGCTTGAGCAGTACGTCTGCAAACCCATTCAAATGAATGGGCAGATGATTGCCGACGTATTGGAGACGTATTTTCAGACGTAAAACGAGGCATAATACGCCTCGTTTACGTCTGAAAATAGGTCGTGTGAACCCAGCCTTATTGTATTAGGGAATTGTTATTTATGTAACAGCCTCATACTGTATATTCTTTTAGGCCAGATCCAGACGTGGGGAATAATTTGGCGACTAATTTTGCTGCAGTTTTCGTCCTGTGCATTGTAAGGGTGAGATCCGCAATTACGTGTGGGCCTGGCCTAAAGGGTCTCAAAGATGAAGCTTTATTTTAACGTTTTTCTTCCAGAATCATAAATTATCACCTATCTACAGGACAGGTGATCTTATTCCGATCGCTGGGACCAATGATGAGAATGGGGGACTCTAACCCCCCAATCTTCCTCACTGTACCCCCCCCCCCCCACAGCGTGGAGGAGCTTGAATGGAGCGGTGGCCGAGCATGTGCCTGCCGCTCCATTCGCTGTCTAAGGGAATGACGGAATCAGCCGAGTGCTGTACTCAGCTATTTCCGTCATTCCCATAGACCTTAAATAGAACGGCAGGCACATGCTCGACAGCCGCTACATTCAATGTCCTCCTTACTGTGGTGGTTTGTGGGTCTCCTTCTCATGATCAGTAGTGGTGCCAATGGCGGGCCCCCAGCGATCAGAAAATGATCACCTATCCTGTGGAAGAAACCCCTTTAAGCATATGTACCATAGAGGCATCTCTTGCATCAGTTGTGGGGTCTTCAGAGAGAGGAGGCTTAACCACTGGTTGTTTCTATATCCTTTGCTACTGGGTGGTGAGAACCTGTGCAGGACTCCCCTCTGTCTTATTAGCAGACAAGATTGATGAGCATTGGCCCAAGGGCCATATTAATGGGGTGGAGGCAGAAACAAACACCAGATCCTTCTGTCCTGGTTGGCAAAACCCAACATCATAATGGGCTTCATCCTCTCCTAACTACAGCACTGACTTTGAAAAAGGGGTTCTCCACTTGGGACAATCCTTACTTCTTAGAAGGAACCTTTACAATAAGCTGATTATAAAGTTTTCCCCAGCGATCAGCTGGAATCTATAAGGAAACCTGGCAGTAAGTGTTAAATTTCCCTGCAGCGCCACCACGGGGAAAATTAAGCATTACACAGTGTCCATTCATAACAATAGGTTGTCTGCACAATACAGGTACAGGACAGTTCCTCCAGAGTGAGAGACACTCTTTGTAACCGATCTCCACTCTGATCAAGAGATGAGGATCCTGAACAGAGGACCCCCCCCCCCTCTATTACCTCAGAATTCTCATATTTGGTTATGAAAATGGGTTTTTGAAACTGGGCAACAACTTTAAGTGTTATTTTATAATGCTAAGGGAGAACAGAACACAAACTATTTGGTGTTTAGAGCAGAGCGGAGTTGTGTGATCAGATGGCAGGTCTGTAGGAGGTAAGACAAGCTGTTTGTCCGTGGGTTTTGTGTCTGCTTTAGTTTTGCGCTCACTCAGACTCAGCTCGGAAATTTTATTCCATTCGATTTTGCAAATGGAAAGGGTTTTACTAAAGATCCTGATAGAAAACTGACTGCAGCATTCTGGCTGGAGGTACCAACATCTACTGTGTGAGCCGGCGAGGTGTAATATAGCCGGATGTAGACAGGTTTAATAATATATGAACCAAACTCTGGACAAAAGCCACGTGGGGCTCCCTCTATCGGTGCTGGTTTAACCCCACAAAGGCAAAGTCAATTTACGAGAATTGTTATGTGCCTCCTCGGATTCTGTCAACCGTAACGTTTCATTTTAAGGACCATGTAACTATTTAAGGCCTTTTTATTGTTGTAGATTTATTATGACATTATTTTATTAAATGTGCATACAAAACGCTCTAGTATACCTAAGGGTCCACTTACATGGCCCGATGTGGACCTTGTAAACGAGCGCCGATCAACGAGACAGCTTGTTGATCAGCGCTCGTTCGCTCCTTTCACAAGGAGCTATGTATAGGGACTACGAGTTTAGGCTGCCTAAAAAGTACAATCAGCGGATGAACGAACGTTTGCTCATTCATCAGCTGATCATTGCCCTGTTTACACAGGGCAATGATCGGGAACCATGTCAAAGGGCCTTAAGATGTAGCCCTAACAGGCATTATCAATGGACAGCCCAGGGGGCCTTTGATAGGAATCGGATTGCCGGTACAGGCAATTACAAGACAAAGGGAGCCCCTCCTATTATCAGCACCGGACCGCTCTCTACATTCATTTTCATTGCTTGACATGGATTTGAATAATCATAATGCATTATTGTGTTGTAATTTGAAGATAATTTATCTGTTGATTAATAAATGATTTAGGGTTTTCCAAAGAGAACATCATTTTTTTTTTCTGGTTGGGTTATTTGATATATTTAAAGAGGCTCTGTCACCAGATTTTCAAACCCATATCTCCTATTGCAGCAGATCGGCGCTGCAATGTAGATTACAGTAAAGTTTTTTGCTGTGTGTCTGAACTGCCAGAGGCTGGGTGGTAACGAAGAGAAGTGGATGATGCTGATTCGTCAGCATCATACACTTCCATTCACAACGCCCAGCTAGTAAAACAAGTAAACACGCCCAGATGTACACACACAATACACGCCCAGTTGGACATAACTTTAAACACGCCCAGTTGTACTTAAGAAAGGCTCATTTGCATAAATATAAAAATGGTCATAACTTGGCCAAAAATGCTCGTTTTTGAAAAAAAAAAACGTTACTGTTATCTACATTGCAGCGCCGATCTGCTGCAATAGGAGATAGGGGTTTGAAAATCTGGTGACAGAGCCTCTTTAATATACTGTATTTCATTTATTGATTTTATTATAAATGATCTGCATTAGTATCAACATATTCTATATAAAACACACAAATTAAAGGGGTATTCCAGGACTTTTATGATAGCCTATCTTTGTGGAACCATGGAACATCATTGTTTACCCATGCACAGCGCCATACACATGGTTGTGGCTGTGACTGGTACTTCATATCAGTGAGTCAGCTGCAGTACCAGGCATATACTTGTGATTGGAGGGGATCCCGGGAGTCAGATCAAATATTGATGGCCTATCCTAAGAGTAAGTGATCAATATTAAAGTTCCATCAAATAACTTGGCCAATGGAGAATAGGAGATAACTTTTTTTCTTCAAAGCCTTATCTCCTCGCATTGTCCTAGTCGACTCAACTTTATGTACAATGGATTTTGGGGGCAACACAGCACAAAACTACAATGGAAGATGTGGTTACCACTTGACCTAGTTTGAATGTGAGCTAGGTAAATTTGCTAAACCACAGGCATAGCTGGGATAGGCTGGCAGTGCATGTGCCCCAGTTGGACGCCAACAAGCCACGTTGCCTAGGGCAGAGATATTTAGATAAAGGTCTAGGGCAGCAAAATTCCCAGAGGAAGAAAAGCCCAGCAACAACTACCCAGGAGAACATAGACAGCGGTTCCCTATTTCCATGATCAAAATATTAGGTTTTGGGTTGTGGGGGACCTGGACCTTTTGACTAATAGGGTTCTCTAACTAAAGATATGTCATAAAAGTTGGGACGGTGCCTAAGCTGTGGGGGGAAGAGAGTCTGCCACAGGGAAATCTACATATGAATATACAATCGTGTTTATTAATATTTTATTATCGCATTGACAGTGCTATGGGAGTGAGAAGACGACACCCAGGGAAGGACAAGGGGAAGGTGGCAGAGGACACTAGATGTTGTGAGAAGCGCACCTCAGTGCTTCATTTTGTAAGATGTGTGGTCTCCTGGGTAGGCGGAGTCTAAGGCGCCAGACAATAAATGCAGTCCTGCCCACAATCTTTACCTTGCCATTCACATTTATACCAAAAGTGACTAGAATTGCTTGTTAGGAATTAAACTTTGAGATTTTTCTCACCAACTCTTGTTATATCCATTAAATAATTGGTGATTCAAAAATTACAACTTATCTATGAGTATCTTAAGTAAAATCCTGTATTTTTTTTTTATCTTGTAACTCCATAGGCATGACGTGTCAAGCTCGAAGCTCTTACATCACATCGGAAATCCTGTGGGGCCATCGATTCACACCCGTCCTCACCCTCGAAGACGGGTTTTACGAAGTGGACTACAACAGCTTTCACGACACCTACGAGACCAACACGCCGTCCTGCAGCTCCAAAAATCTGTCCGAGATTATCAGCAGGGCGGAAATACCACTCAGCTGGTCCGTGTCCAGCAAACTTGACCAGCATCCGGAACTGGTCAGCGAAAACGGAGAGAAGGACCCTGAGGAAGTGACCGAGAGGAATGGAGATGTGGCCAACATAGAAAATGAGTCAAAGGTGTAAAGCCATGATATGTGTGGTCTTTGATATTTAAGGTCTACACACCGCTGGTGTGATCTACACTTAGACACATAGATGAGAGATTGGTTACAACAACCTCCGGTCAGGACAACCTTGACGTGTCCAAGTACTGAGAAACGCGAAATAAAATGCACACAGTCATCATTTTGGGGCCTTGTAAATGACCCAATTTAAGCAGTGACACCAGAATACGTTAGATATTGCTGGTTCTCAAACTCCTCGGCATTAGAGGATATAATGTCCCACGTAAAAAACAAAAACATCACTTTACGGCCAGGAGAAAAAAAACTATCCGTTCATAGGTACATTGTACATATGCCTTATATGTATGATTATTCTCTTACAAATTGTTTATAAACCCAGCATGTACAAAGGAATGACTTCATGTATATAGATGTGTCATTAATGTAGGCTCAGAATTCTAGGAATAAGATGATGCAAAAAAAGTTATTTCTTCTAATTTTTAAATCATATAAAAAAATATTTTTCTTTCTTCATGTATATGATAGAATATAGAGTATTTCCATGTATTCTTCACTTTACCAGACTGGCAGCTATATCAAGTACCTCAATATGTCTACGCCTATGAAATCAATTAAAGCCATAGACCAGGTGACATAAAAAAGGCAGCAGGTAACGTAGGGTACCAACCAAACTGTGACGCTGGTTTTATAGTAGTTTACAACCAGTAATGTCCAAACAAATTGCTACTAGGTTCCAAGGGTTTTTGGGCCCATGTTCTGGAACCCTGAAACAGATCATTTCCCAATGGGATTTAATAAAAAACACATGAAAGTCTCCAACAAAACTGGCTTGGTCCATATAGTTTTCCTTTTTTTTTATTCCTTTTTGGATATATTAGTTTTATTATGAGCAGAGGGGGGGCAACATTATATACTGTAGGTGAAGCTTGGAAACACCCAAATGCCTGTCAGATACTTCAATTTGAAGATTGAATTTTTTTTCAAGATGGCACTTTGAAGATGGAGATCATATTAGATCCCAATGTCAACAGGACTCTCCACCTATCATGTGCCATTTCTAATACTGGTGTCTTCTTATGTGGCAGAGGAATGTTTGGGTCGCTTCAGGCACCAGGGCCTGGGGGGCAACTGCTACCTCTGCACCCCTATAGCCAGTAGTCGCTCTAAGCTGGGAACTATAGAAAGGAAAGTGTTAACACTACATACCAATGGGGTCAACAAGCCAGATAACAGTTCTACATGTCTTCAGAATGTGATGTTTTAGCTCCATCATTTCCAGAGTGCACAGTTTAGAGGGTACATTGCCAATGGCTACACCCCTACATTGGTCTAATACTGTATATAATGATGGGATCAATCCAAAATTAAAGGGGTTGTACCCGAATCAAAACGTATCACCTATACACGGGATAGGTTAGAAATTTCTGTTTGCTGGGGGTCCCACCGCTGGGACTCCAACCGATCGTGAGAGCAGGAGTCCCAATCCCATGTTCCTCCTCAATGCTCAACCGCAATGATGAGGATATTGAATTGAATGGTGAGCGATGGATGGAGAGAGAGACAGATAGGACAGACAGATAGATAGGACATTAGATAGTTAGATAGATTAGTTAGGTTAGTTAGTTAGTTAGATAGATAGATAGATAGATAGATAGATAGATAGATAGATAGATAGATAGATAGATAGATAGATAGATAGATATGTGATACATCGATAGATAGATAGATAGATATGAGATAGATAGATAGATAGATAGATAGATAGATGATAGATAGATAGATAGGTGATACATCGATAGATAGATAGATAGATAGATAGATATGAGATAGATAGATAGATAGATAGATAGATAGATAGATAGATAGATAGATAGATAGATAGATAGATAGATAGATAGATAGACAGACCCTGGGCAGCGTTCTCATCTACGGAGACCTCAATGCAAGAACGGGGAGAGATAAAGACTACCTGACCAATGATGGAAATATCTTCATCTTTGGAGCAGAGGCCGACTGTCATAACTCCCTACAGAAAGAGAGAAACAGCTATGACAGCACCGTCAACAAAAGCGGGAAAAAACTACTGAATCTATGTCGAAGCTTAGGACTCCACATACTGAATGGCCGCACCAAGGGAGACTCTTTAGGAAGGTATACACTAAACTCCCATGTAGGCAGCAGTGTAGTAGACTATGCCATCACGGACATGGACCCCGCAAACATTGGCGCACTCATAGTCACTCCACAAACGCACCTGTCAGATCACAACCAATTACTTCTATACATCAAATCCACAACCAAACCATCTGCACAAAAACCACATCAAACCGGCCTCTTCAACCTGCCCCCATCTTATAAATGGTCCAAAACGTCAACTATAAAATATAAAGAGACAATGAACAGACCAGAAGTGCAGGAGATGCTTCACAACCTCTACAACAAGGTGTATGAGACAAGCCCAGGAGGGGTCAATCAGGCCGTAAATGACCTCAATAATATATTCTATACCATGGCAGAGAAGTCTGACCTGAAAAGATGTGACTACAAGAGGCCACAAGAAATACATCCTAACGGTTGGTTTGACCGTGAGTGCAAAGAAGTACGGAAGACCCTAAGAAATGCCTCAAATAAGAAGCACCGAGACCCAAACAACACCGGTCTGAAGGAGGCCTACAGCAACATACAGAGGCAATACAAGACCATCCTCCGAAAGAAAAAACAAAGGCACATCTCCACCAAACTTACCCAACTCCAAGATGCCCTCCATGACAACTCGTTCTGGGAATTATGGAAACACATGGGCAAAAATTGCAAGAAAAACAACCTTCATATTCAAAATGGCAACATCTGGCTCCAATATTTCAGGGACCTCTACAAAGATATCCCGAAAGAAGAACAAAGCCAAGAACAAAAACAAATAATATCAAAATTGAAGGCGATGGAGGAAACACTTAAAGATTCTCAAAACCCCCTGGATACACCAATAACACTGCAAGAAGTAACAGAGAGAACCTCAGACATAAGGTGTAAAAAATCCAGCGGCCTAGACAGAATCTCACCAGAAATGATAAAACACAGCCCGCCAGAAATACAGGCCGCAATAGTCAAACTATTTAATATAGTGCTGAGTGCCGGCTACTTCCCGCAAATCTGGAACCAAGGCCTTATAACACCAATCCACAAGAGTGGGGACAGGTACGACCCGGCCAACTACCGAGGGATATGTGTCAGCAGCAACCTGGGGAAACTGTTCAGCAGCATCCTGAATAAGAGAATCCTCAGCTTCCTCTCCCAGCACAATGTCCTCCACCAAAGCCAAGCTGGGTTCATGCCAAACCACCGCACCACTGACCACATCTACACCCTGCGCAGCCTCATCAAGAGCCACGTCCACAATACAAAGCATGGGAAGATTTACGCCTGTTTTGTGGACTTTAAGAAGGCCTTTGACTCAGTGTGGCACCCGGGCCTATTCCTGAAACTGCTGGAGAGCGGAATAGGAGGTAAAACCTATGACGTCATCAGAAGCTCCTACACAGAGAACAGATGCAGCGTGAAGGTGAACGGGAGAAGAACGGCTGATTTCCAGCAGAGCCGAGGAGTCAGACAAGGCTGCAGCCTCAGTCCAACGCTCTTCAACATCTACATCAATGAACTGGCCACAGCTCTGGAATCCTCCTCAGCACCAGGTCTCGCCCTCCATGACACCCAGGTGAAATTCCTGCTGTATGCAGATGACCTTCTGTTACTATCACCAACCGAGAAAGGTCTCCAAGACAACCTGCAAATCCTAGAAAAATTCAGCTCCACGTGGGCACTACCCATCAATGCCAAGAAAACCAACATCATGGTGTTCCAGAAGAGAAACTCAAAATCCCCCAGGCACCCGACCTTCACACTAAATAACGCCACAATCACAGCGACCGACAGGTACACTTACCTGGGCCTAGAAATCAACCAATCAGGAAGCTTTAAACAAGCCATAGAGATTCTGAAAGACAAGGCGTGCAAAACCTTCTATGCCATCAGACGAAAACTCTATCATCTCAAACCACCAGTGACGGTCTGGCTGAAAATCTTTGACTCCATCATCTCCCCAATCCTCCTGTATGCCAGTGAAGTCTGGGGTCCGGACACATACCCAGACTGGTCAAGGTGGGATTCCAGCCCAACAGAAATCTTCCACCTAGAATTCTGCAAACACCTTCTCCAAGTCCATCGGAGCACCTCAAATAGTGCCTGTCGGGCAGAACTGGGCAGATTCCCACTACACCTCACAATCCAGAAGAGGGCGCTATCATTCTGGGCCCATCTACACAGCAGCAGGCAAAGTTCCTATCACCATAAAGCCCTGTTACACCAAGGGGTCCCAGGTAAACCAGGCCCCCCAGAACATCTCACCCTGACCCGGCCTGAAGAAAATGTCACCCAGCGCGGCCTCACAAAAGCCGAAATCAAGAAGACAATAAACAAAGGCCAAGAGGAATATATCAGTGACTGGAGGAACGACATAAAGACATCCCAGAAACTGACAATATACCGGAGTCTACAGCGGGAATATAAACTGGCGCCATATCTGGAGAAACTGCCAAACCACAGAGACAGACAGATCCTGAGCCGCTACAGACTGAGCGCCCATAACCTGCTCATCGAATCCGGGCGCCACAGACAGACCTACAAGCCCAGGGAGAGCCGACTGTGCCAACAGTGCGACCAGGAGGCCGTGGAGGATGAGGCCCACTTCCTGCTACACTGCTCCAAATACTCAGCAGTAAGGGACACTCACTTCAGGAGACTCTCTGATCTCTTACCGGACTTCAGCTCCATGGAAGAGGAAGAGAAACTCTACATCCTGCTGGGTGAAGAGGAAACCACAGTGGGCACAGCGGCACAATATGTCACTGCATGCCATAAACTGAGAGAGACATGATATGCCATGGACTTGTATAACCCCGACCCTAGATATGTCCCTATCCCCAAGCCCTCAGTCCCTATCCCTCATTCCCTTACTTCTTACTTGCTTTGGCAATGCTAATATGTATTTGGTCCTGCCAATAAAGCTTCTTTGAATTGAATTGAATTGATAGATAGATAGATAGATAGATAGATAGATAGATAGATAGATAGATAGATAGATAGATAGATAGATAGATAGATAGATAGATAGATAGATAGATAGATAGATAGATAGATAGTCAAGGGTACTCTCCCTACATGCTGTGTTGTCTCCCCATGACCCTTCAGTAAAATATTTGATATTTGTCTATATTTTCTTTTACATAACATTAACAAAAGATGATTTGAATAATTTATGTCATTTCTTTTTTTCACTGTTCTTATTTTCCTCCCCTTGGCTCGAACTATATATATTTGTGATTATTTTATATCATCCTGGATAAGGCGTTTGTTCGTTTTTGCTGCCTGTTCTGTTGTCTTTTCATTTTTCTAATCTAATTTCTGATTCACCTCTAATTTGCATGGCAAGTAGGGTTAGACAGTGCCAATAAGCTAGTGTATACAAAAAAGGATTTATCAACCGTCCAGTCATATACAGCCATTTGGTCTCTTTATGTATTGTACAGTCAAATATAACACAGATGGAGGGTGGTAAATGCCAGAGTTAGGGCCCTTTTACACCGACCAAACGAGCGTTAACAAAATGCTCATTCCCGATCAAACAGGGAGCTGCCGTGCCGACATGATAGAAATGTATGTGGACGAGCGTTTGGAGCAACGACCGCTCGTCCCCATATTTAGCTCCTTGAGATAGCAGCAAATGAGCGCCAATCAACGAGCTGTCCCGTTGATCGTCACTCTCTTACACATCCCTCGTCGGGCCGTTTAAGAGGACCTTACGGGCTGATGCTGAATGGTAGAATGGTGAAAATTCCCTCTGTTCGCCATGGGCTTCAAAAAGTTATTCTACCATTGGCTCATGCCAAGGGAATATAAATCAGCTTTATCCAATTAAAATCTGGGGATTGGCGACTTACCATGCTCTACTAATTTTAAATTTTCATATTTCCATGGCATATTATTCTTTACCGTGAGCCTCAAAGTTTACCAAGCCAAATATTGAGCAAATTATAGTAAAATCACTTAAAAAAAAAATTTTGAAGTGCATTTTAGCTTCCTGCGTGGATGACCACTAGTTAAGTACATGTCAAAACTCAAGTGATCACAGGAAGTTGTATTTGCTATACAATACACTGACCTTCCATACAACACAGACTTGTTTTAGGCCTCTACTACTCACACAACAGGAAAAATGAGGAGATTGCAATAGAAATCAGGCCAGCCAAGCGAGCTAGGCCTTCAATTTTTATCTATCTTAAAGAACATCCTGTAAAGTCCAAAGTAGCCGAGACATTAATGTCTGAACATCCAGAATCCTCCGGGACTCACTAGCTCAGACTCTACATTTCCGTTAATAGATTTTAGCTCGTGTTAATGTACTCACGGGGCGGCCGTAACCAAATTACCTAAATTTTCATATTAGATTTATAAACCGAAATAAGAAATACTGGAGCCTTAAAAAAATTATTCTGCCTGGTCTGGTCTTGAAGAATATTTTCGTTGTATATTTGAAGTGGAAGACGTATCTCAGGAAAGGTCCTGCGTATATTCGGATATATTGCACTGTGATAACTCCCCCTCCCCTCATTAATTTCACATCTAAACCAATTTCCTGTATGTGTTTACACTCAGCTTTTGGGAAGCTGGACTAAGGGCGTTATGTTTTTCAGAAATGGGACGAATGTTGGATGTAATTTACTGATCTACCCCATATCTGCTGACTAGCGGAAAAAACCTAGGTTTACCAAAATTACACCCATCTAGAACATTTTTGTATAGGTCACACCCATGTCTGGTGGTCGGACTGTTGCAAATTATAATTAAAAATAATTTTGAACAATGGTTTTTAGAGAAATGTTGACCTCTTGACAAATTATACTTTGTAACAATTTGGTGACAATTTGAACCGACTTTGGAGATTTTTGTGAGTCATGTGTTTCTCGCATAGTTGCCATGTTAAAAATTAGATTTATGATGAATATTGTGGAGGTCATGTGGAAATATTGATGCAGATAAAACCAGTGGTTTTGCCCCAGGCAGCAATTAGATATCAACTGTTATTCATACCTTGCAAAATATGGACCACCACAACCATTCCTTGTCCCATCCCCTCTCTTATAACCTTCCAGCTGGGTTCAAGGTAAGGGGGGGTGTGGAGCGTAGCCTTATCAGACTTTGTGCCCAGGGTACAAAAGCAAATGCTTGGCACCTATGAAATTATTAGTAGTCTAGTGTTCCACCTCTACACAGTTTGCGCAATTAACATGATAAGTCCTCACGTTCCGGGCATGCCCAAAAAGTTTTTGTGCCAGGGTGGCCTATTGACTCTACAAGGCATTCGGCCCAGCTGCAATTGCTACCACTACACCTGCTAGGGCTACGCTGCACACATGTAAGAGACTACACTCGTAATTGTGGATCTGCCAGTCTAAGAATTGACACCGCTCCCACATTTTTGATGCTGGCCCTGATGCGTTACTATTGTGGGTTATTTTGAAGAAAAAAAAATTCCGTAACTGAATGACTGCATTGGGTAACACCACTGGTTATACTCTTTTTTTTATACATGACTTCCCTCTCGATCCACCAAAATGAAATCCAGTCATTCGATAAACAGATCCAGAGGCGAAACTTAAAGCAGCTGGACCCCAATTCAAAATCTGTATTAGGCCCACCCATCTACCATGTGGTATCTATAATATTCATTCATCTACATCCTTGACCAGGACTCATCCAAGTCACTATATACAACTCTTAGCTAGAACAATGCCTTCCTACAACACAGTTTCCTTTTACGTACCAGTCTTGGGTGGGTGGCAAGCAAATAAAAAAAATAATAGCCTCCCTGGGTACCATTTTTGGGGTTTAGATGGTTGTCAGGTACTTTCCTCCACTTTATTCTCAGGCCCCTTCATTTTTAGGATCAGTGGTAGTCTCAGAGGTCGACCCCACTGATTATAAAGTGGCATATCATAGGGAATGGGAATAACCCCTTAAAGGGAAAGGGATCTCTCCTTTTCCAGGTGGGATCTTTACCCAAGTTAGGAGATTGTTGAATCCTCCATTCTTAACAATTTCATTATGGTCCTGAATCGGGACTGGGCGCCAATGCTACATGTATACAGTGATGTTGACTGCCTCTAGTTTTACATACATCATGTTGGGTAATGGTCTTTAAGGAGACCACATGGAAAGCCAAAAGAGGATTTCGTAGAATTTTAATTTTGTACCGAAAAAAAATTCAGATAAAAAGATCTAATTACCGGCCAGGCCGGTCAGTTCTATAAGGAGTTCTGTTGCCCATAAACACAATGAACCTTAGATATCAGAACTGATCAGAAGACAGGACAAATGTCCTTGTTACCCATAGCAACCAACCAGTGACTACCATTCATTTCTCCTGTACAAGTTTTTTTTTTTAAAAGTTGAACTCTAAATGCTTGTTTTGGGCATCAAGGTCACTGAGATTGTCCCGAACCATGCAGCTTAATATATTTATATTTATATTATAATATATTTATATTATTGTCCACAAATTTGGGTGTGTTTTATAGCTTAAAGGTATATAAAGATCCAGCCTATATTTTATATTCAGAACCAATGTCATTTTTTTTCAAAAATTTTACATATCTATAGATTTGATAAGGTGACGTATATAATGGCGCCATTTGTATTTCTTTCCTCAAGTTTACATGATTACTAAGAGGATGATGGTCAATCTGTGTTTCCCATTCTGAATTCGCCAAGGAAATATACAGACACACCGATTATAATGTACAGTTATAATTTACACCAGAAAGTTCCGTCTCTTCTTTGTAAAAATGAAAAAAAAAAAAAAATTCCGAAGGACAAATGTACATTAGGAAATGATGGGAATTATTGTTGGATTTTATGCATTGGAAAGAAAATGGCTGATCAAAAGCTGGAAAAATAATTATATATATCATTTCCGTTTCCTGCATGTGGATCAGCGACAATATTTTATTCTTGTATGCGTCTGTATAACGAATCATCACTGATCCGACTACCATAAGATTATAATTGTCTGACACCGGGATGCGTGTGGGGGTGATGGCAGCCGTTTCGTTGCTTGAAGCAATACTAAGGAGAATAGAGTACGCCATAGACATCATCTACACACCGTAGAGGCGGCCATTTTGTGAGCCGAGTCATTCTACAACATTACACAAACATTCCACTCACCGTGAACGAGTGACATCACTAAATTTTGAGGTAAAAAGTGATGTCACCAAATAAATTCTTTACACTTGGCTCCCACTAGTGTTAAAGTAGTATCGGACACCTGTAGACCTTCTGTTCTCCATGCAAAACAATGTGAAAAATATTGGAACTACAAGCACCTGATATTTTAAAGGGGTTGTCCAGGATTAGATAAAAGGGTCTACATTTTTATTTCCAAAAACAGCGACAACTTTGTCCATTGTCTGGGTCTGGTACGGCAGCATTCAAGTGAATGTAGCTGAGCTGCAATACCAGACGCAGCCATGGAATAGAGTGGCGCTGTTTCTTTTAATCCTACTTAAACAGGTAAGAATTATTTTCTGTTAAAGCCTAACTCCACAGAAACTAAGCGGTTCATCACTAACCCGAGCGCTTCTGCCGCTTCCTTTTAGTGATCGGTGGAAGTCTCTGTGCTCAGACCCCAGTAGATGAAAACTTCTGACATGTCACTAGGACATGTCAGAAGTTTTCCGAAAGTTTAGTCACCCTTTAAGGTGTCGGCATTAAGAAAACAATCAGAAGATAAATGTGACGGAAAGGGAAAAAATTGTAACATGCGCTATCTGTGTGGCAAAGGGGCGGCCTAGGGGAGACATTGTATATAAAAATATCTGATACTAGTGATTCCCATATTTCTTACATCGGCAGAGTGTATAAATGAGGCATTCAATGTATTAGTTTTGGTCTGAGCTGAATATCGTTAAAATATAGAGCCAGGTAACAAAATGGCCGCCTTACATTGTGTAGGTGATAATTAACTGGACTGGTGAAAAATATAGGAAAAATGTTTTTCACGATTATATAAAGTGAAATAACATCAGAATTCAACCGGGGTTCTTAATGCTTGCAATAAAAAAAAAAAACAGTTGCATGCTCCGCCATAGCTCGCCCAAACCCGCGGAAATGTGTGCCGACTCATTCTACTCTCTTGCCAAAAGATATTGGATATAATATTCAAGAGCAATAGTCTAAGGAGACATCAATAAGGAGGCGTCATGAAGAAGTTACTATGACATGGAATATTCTACGGCTTCTCTTGATCATTCTTTTATATTCATGTACAAATGCAGCTTCCAGGTTTTAAAAAAATCATTGAAATATTAAAGGAGACACAAACATTTTACATGGCTTTATATCAATAAAAATAAAAGTTTTTTTTTGATGAACTATGTATATACTTGTTGCTTATTTCGGGATCTATTTATGGGGTTCATTGAGATAGATAGATAGATAGATAGATAGATAGATAGATAGATAGATAGATAGATAGATAGATAGATAGATAGATAGATAGATAGATAGATAGATAGATAGATAGATAGATAGATAGATAGATAGATATGAGATAGATAGGAAAGATATGAGATAGATAGATAGATATGAGATAGATAGATAGATAGATATGAGATAGATAGATAGATATGAGATAGATAGATAGATAGATAGATAGATAGATAGATAGATAGATAGATAGATAGATAGATAGATAGATAGATAGATAGATAGATAGATAGATAGATAGATAGATAGATATGAGATAGATAGATAGATAGATTTATGGGGTTCATTGAGATGGATAGATAGATATGGGATAGATAGATAGATATGAGATAGATAGATAGATAGATAGATATGAGATAGATAGATAGATAGATAGATAGATAGATAGATAGATAGATAGATAGATAGATAGATAGATAGATAGATAGATAGATATGAGATAGATAGATAGATAGATAGATATGAGATAGATAGATAGATAGATAGATAGATAGATAGATAGATAGATAGATAGATAGATAGATAGATAGATAGATAGATAGATAGATAGATAGATAGATAGATAGATAGATAGATATTAGATAGATATGAGATAGATAGATAGATAGATAGATAGATAGATAGATAGATAGATAGATAGATAGATAGATAGATAGATAGGGTTCATTGAGATAGATAGATAGATAGATAGATAGATAGATAGATAGATAGATAGATAGATAGATAGATAGATAGATAGATTTATGGGGTTCATTGAGATGGATAGATAGATATGGGATAGATAGATGATAGATAGAGAGAGAGAGAGAGAGAGAGAGATAGATAGATAGGGTTCATTGAGATAGATAGATAGATAGATAGATAGATAGATAGATAGATAGATAGATAGATAGATAGATAGATAGGGTTCATTGAGATAGATAGATAGATAGATAGATAGATAGATAGATAGATAGATAGATAGATAGATAGATAGATAGATAGATAGATAGATAGATAGATAGATAGATAGATAGATAGATAGATTTATGGGGTTCATTGAGATGGATAGATAGATATGGGATAGATAGATGATAGAGAGAGAGAGAGAGAGAGAGAGAGAGAGAGAGAGAGAGAGAGATAGATAGATAGATAGATAGATAGGGTTCATTGAGATAGATAGATAGATAGATAGATAGATAGATAGATAGATAGATAGATAGATAGATAGATAGATAGATAGATAGATAGATAGATAGATAGATAGATAGATAGATAGATAGATAGATAGATAGATAGATAGATAGATCCTTAAAGCATCCTTTCTCTTTTTCTATACACTTTATATAGCACACACTTTTTCCAAAACAGGTTGGAAAAATTGGTGCAGGGGCTTCATAAATCTGCCCATAATCTCTGGACCTTTTGGCGCCACGAATACACAAACTAGACAAGATCTTATTAATGATTTGTAAAGTCTTGAACTGAGATCTATGGCTCAACACTGGAACCCACATCTTCCAAGTGTCCCTTTTGCTTTGCCAGATTGGCCCTCGAAACGGTCCTGAAAGGGGGTGGGGCTTATGCAAATGTACCCCAAAAAGGAGTTACTGGGCGGATTTAAAATGTTCTCTGAATGAGGATTAAAATGTTGGCCGTTATTCTGGTAAGAGGTGGAATTGAAGACGTCCTGAGGAGTCAATGTGGACAGAAGCGCCTTAGTCTAAAAAGTGGGGCAAGCTGAGTTGACAAGTGCCATTTTTCAATGTCGGGTTGGAGCAGTTGCTACAAGTAATTACTCCACTTTTTTCCTTTGCAGGAGTTTTTTACATTAGATTCACAGAGTTAATACGTTTCCAGTCGCTAAGCAACACAAGTTACAATTTCCTCCTAAGACATCGTCAGGCAAAGCTCCGGAGCCGTTATGTAACCATGAGATTAATGTGCAAGAAAATAAAAGCCGTAATTAGATGCAGAGTAAAATATGTGTTGACAATATCAGCGCGACTATAAAATCAGTCAGCCTTTAAATAACATTTGATGGCTAAAAAATCCACCTGGTTGTTATTAAAATGCAGAGTGAATCTCCAGCCCGTTCCCTTCTTGTTATATGTTAAAAGCGAATAGGCACATGTACCACTGAGGTGGCCCCTGCAGCAGCTATGGGCCCCATGGAGGAGAGAAAAGCTTCAATTGGCCCCATCCCCTTTCCCATACTGGTGAGAACCTAAGCAAGAGATGGGGAAAATGGCCCAAGAGCCACATTATTCACTCCTATAAGGGATAAGAAGTGAAGGCAAACAGGAGCCCTGCCCTCTGGTATGAACCATAATGAGGAGTGGTCCCCCTTTTTATTATGGGGCTCCACCTCCCCTTGACTGGGAATGCAAAATGACACAGAGATTAGTATTATACACACATTTTATTGCATTATTTAACAGTTTACATACAGAATTGATCTATGGAGAAAGTTGAGTCACTGTGTACATACATTACATTACTTATCCTGTACTGATCCTGAGTTACACCCTGTATTATACTCCAGAGCTGCGCTCACTATTCTGCTGGTGGAGTCACTGTGTACATACATTACATTACTTATCCTGTACTGATCCTGAGTTACACCCTGTATTATACTCCAGAGCTGCACTCACTATTCTGCTGGTGGAGTCACTGTGTACATACATTACATTACTTATCCTGTACTGATCCTGAGTTACACCCTGTATTATACTCCAGAGCTGCACTCACTATTCTGCTGGTGGAGTCACTGTGTACATACATTACATTACTTATCCTGTACTGATCCTGAGTTACATCCTGTATTATACTCCAGAGCTGCACTCACTATTCTGCTGGTGGAGTCACTGTGTACATACATTACATTACTTATCCTGTACTGATCCCGAGTTACAGCCTGTATTATACTCCAGAGCTGCACTCACTATTCTGCTGGTGGAGTCACTGTGTACATACATTACATTACTTATCCTGTACTGATCCTGAGTTACACCCTGTATTATACTCCAGAGCTGCACTCACTATTCTGCTGGTGGAGTCACTGTGTACATACATTACATTACTTATCCTGTACTGATCCTGAGTTACACCCTGTATTATACTCCAGAGCTGCACTCACTATTCTGCTGGTGGAGTCACTGTGTACATACATTACATTACTTATCCTGTACTGATCCTGAGTTACATCCTGTATTATACTCCAGAGCTGCACTCACTATTCTGCTGGTGGAGTCACTGTGTACATACATTACATTACTTATCCTGTACTGATCATGAGCTCCATTCTGTATTATACTCCAGAGCTGCACTCACTATTCTGCTGGTAGTCACTGTGTACATACATTACATTACTTATCCTGTACTGATCCTGAGTTACATCCTGTATTACACTCCAGAGCTGCACTCACTATTCTGCTGGTATAGTCACTGTGTACATACATTACATTACTTATCCTGTACTGATCCTGAGTTACATCTTGTATTATACACCACAGCGGCACTCACTATTCTGCTGGTGTAGTCACTGTATACATACATTACATTACTTATCCTGTACTGATCCTGAGTTACATCCTCTATAATACTCCAGAGCTGCACTCGCTATTCTGCTGCTGGAGTCACTGTGTACATGCATTACATTACTTATCCTGTACTGATCCTGAGTTACATCCTGTATTATACTCCAGAGCTGCACTCACTATTCTGCTGGTGGAGTCACTGTGTACATACATTACTTATCCTGTACTGATCCTGAGTTACATCCTGTATCTCTTTATTTTATATAAATTTACAAAACATAAACTGAAAAACAAATACATAACTAATTCCATATAACCAAAAAGTCACAACCAAATTCTTATAAACAAATTTTCTTATATACATTTCTGTATATGAGAAGAGAAAACCATACCAGACCCGGCCACATACACCCCACTCTTATATACTTACATCTACACTTCATCCGAAACTAAACAATAACTAGAATATATACAAACATCATATAAACGTAATCAAAAGTACCAACAGAAAATCCCCCGACCCGCGTCAACCAAGGGCCTAAAGAAACAACATAATAATGATAACAAATAAAATAATAATAATAACAAAAACAATCCAAAATATAATAATACTAATCCCAATTTTTTTTTTTTTTTTTTTAAACACACTATACACATCCTGACTTTCCCTAACCTTACCCTTCTTACCTAAACTCCACCACCCCAGCCAGCATTTCGCCTCATGTCCTCTCACGTCCGCATAGTCCAGATGCTGGCCCCCACCACCACACCCAACACCCCAGCCCAGCCCCCCGCCCCATGTCCTCCCATGTCCGCATAGTCCGGGGCTGGGTCAGGCAAACCCCCCCCCCCCACCCGACCCCCTCCCAACCTATCTATTAACCCACTTAAGTCTATCCCTATTCTAACAACATTTCTACAATATAATACAATACACATCACCAACTTGTCCAAATACCAAACCATATACAAAATACACCGTACCCGAAAGCACCAAGTTCGGTCGCTTGTAAACCTTTTTCCTGCCATTTCAATCCTAAACAAAACAAAAATCTTCCAGTGCTTACCTAGCCCATCACCAGATAGAGAGAAGGGAAAGCCCCCCCAGCTCCCCCCCAGAGGCCACGGTACCACGTCCACCGCTGCACCCTCCCTATCGCTTGCCCTATCTCCTTACCCTATTACTAGCCCTTTCTTGACCCTATTGAAAGCTGACCCTATGCTGACCCTCACCTTTCCCTTATTCCGAGCCCTATCTATATAATTTTTTGGTGCCTCAGCGGAACGCAGACCCCCACCTCCAGTTGAGCACCGGTGACGACCCCCCCTCCCTCATGAAGGCAGACACATTAAGGCACCCAAAAGGAAAAGCCCCTCCAAAGACGAGAGGCTTTGGATGCTCCCAATCTGCCGACCTCCAAAGAATGCACCTTCACCAGGTCACCCATGATATTGCTAACAACCTCATCCACTAGGAGGATTTTCTTCTGGGTAGAAACTAGACATCGTGCATTCCACATAAAGTGCCTGACCACTATACTGACTAGAAACAAGGTGCAATGGTCCCTACCACCGAGGTCTCCGAACACTCCATAGGCCCACCCAGCATAGGAGAGGCTGGTTAGGCCTGGCCAACCAATGGAGGCTCCCACCCTTTTGTATACCTCTGTATTGAAAGGGCAATGAAGCAGGAAATGCTCCATGCTTTGCAGCACTCCGCCACACTCCTCCCGGGGGCAATCCCGATCATCAGAGCTTCTGCACTTTAGATTGTCCCTCACATACAGTCTCCCATGGAAGCAACGCCAAGCCAGATCCCAAAACTTCTGGGGAATCCTCGCTGAATTTAAAAGTTTTAATCCCACCCCGAGGTCACTACTTGGGCAGTCTTTGAGCGCCAGGGGGCTTCTGGAAGTGGGTCATCAGGACCCTCTTGTCAAGAAATTTTCTCGACATGGTCCTGATCTCCCACACCTCCAGACCCCACCGGCGAACAATCTTCAGCGCCAGGGTGGCATAAGCCGGGAGATGTCCGTGAGGTGTACGCAGGTCTTTCACTTGCCCTCCTCTCTCCCATTCCTGGAAGAAAGGCCGAAACCACCCCCTGCAGGAGGATATCCACCAAGGAGCCCTCTCTTGCCAGAGGTTTGCCAGGTTGATCTTAACAAAGGTGTTCACTAGGAACACCACCGGGTTAACCATACCTAACCCGCCTAGTGTCCTTGGTAGGTAAGTAACCTCCCTCTTGATTAGGTTGAGCCTGTTCCCCCATAACAGCTGGAAGAACAGGCTATAGACCCGAGTCCAGAGAGGTTCTGGCAAGATGCACACACTGCCCAGGTAAAGCAACATGGGCACCAGGTAGGCCTTGGCCGAGTGAACCCTTTCCCTCAGGGTTAAGGACCAACCCTTCCATTGGTTGACCTTCTGGGCAACTAGATTCAGCCTATCCTCCCAGTTCTTCTTGGGGTAATCACCCGGGCCAAATTCGACTCCTAAGATCTTAGCAGACCCCTGAGGCTCTGGAAGGGTGTCCGGGAGATCAAAACCAGGATCTCCTCCTCCCAGCCAGAGACTTTTGCACTTATCCCGGTTGATCTTGGACCCAGATGCCAATGAGTAACGCTCCACTTCCGACATCACCCACTCTGCTTCCCCTCTCGAGGAGACAAAAATGGAGACGTCGTCTGCGTACGCAACCACCCTCTGAGTGGCCTCCGGCCCCTCCAGGCCGGCCCTGACTCCCGCCAATGGCCCACGATCGATCCTTTTAAGAAAAGGATCAATTGCGAACGCATATAGCAAAGGGCTCAAGGGACAACCCTGGCGGACACCAGACCCAACCTCAAAGGGGGTTCCAACCCAACCGTTCACCAGCGCAAAAGTCTCAGCCCCAGTGTATAAGGTCTGTAGCCAATTGACAAACCCCCCCGGTAGGCCGTACCTCAGAAGGACCGACCAGAGGTACTCGTGGTCCACCCGGTCAAAAGCCTTGGCCTGGTCCAAGGACAGGATGTACCCCTCCCACCGACCAGAATTTCCCTGCTCCACTGCCTCTCTGACACTGAGGACAGCACTAAATGTGCTGCGGCCTGGAACAGAGCAATGCTGGACCGGCGAAAGGAGCCGGGATGCAAACTTCACCAGCCGATTAAACAGCACCTTTGCGAGAACCTTTCTGTCCGTATTGAGCAGCGCTATGGGACGCCAATTCTCAATACGGGTCGAGTCTTTACCCTTCGATAAAACGATCAAGGCCGACCTCCTCATTGACATTGGCAAAGTACCCGAGGAAAGGCACTCATTAAACACCTCAGTCAAGAGGGGAACTAGGGTTCCTTTAAAAGTCTTATAAAACTCGGATGTTAAGCCATCCGGCCCTGGCGATTTTTTGAGGGCAAGCCCATCAATCGCCAATCCCACTTCCTCTTCCTTGATCGAGTCTATCAAAACACCGAGAGAGGGGTCTACCCCTGGCTCAGGGATGGTTTCAGCCAGGAAAGCCGACATCTCGTCTCGGTTTGGATCTTGCTTCCCCAAGAGGTGCGAGTAGAAGGATCTGACGACCTCCAAGATCCCTGATTTGGATCTCTTCAGAGATCCTGTACTATCAATCAGTCCTGTCACAACCTTACGACTCACTGACATCTTACAGTTCCTGTAGGGGTCGGGCGAGCGGTACCTCCCGAAATCCCTCTCAAGAACTAAAGATGTGTGCCTATCATACTGACACCTCCTGAGCAAAGCTTTCACCACGGAGATCTCCTCCCCACTACCCCCGGTTGAGACCAGATGTTCGAGTTTCCTCCTCAGTTCCTGATATAGGCGGTACCTACTCATGGACCTGAGGCTCGAGAGCCTGCGGAAAAATCCTGCCACCCGGACTTTAAACAACTCCCACCACTCAGACTTAGTACCACTGAGATCCAACAAAGGTACCTGGCTCTGAAGAAAATCCTCAAAGTCCTGTCTTATCTCCGCTTCTTCCAAGAGAGTAGAATTCAGCCTCCATATACCTCTTCCCATCTGGAGGGACTCTGCAATGTTCAAAGAGAAAATAATCATACAGTGATCGGAGAACTCCACCTCAACAACGGACACTGGTGAAGAGATGGCTTCCTCCTTCAAAAAAAACCTGTCTATCCTAGACCTACAACTACCTCTACGATAGGTGAAACCCGAGTGGCCTGGGGTATGCCTGATGTGGATATCCACCAGGCGAGCATCGCTAACTATATTTTTTAATGCTACACTATCATAGGTCAATTTTTTATCTCCGGAACCTCCTCTATCTCGGGGCCTCACGACAGTATTGAAGTCCCCTCCAAAGATAACTTGTCGACCTGTAAAAAGGAAAGGCTTAATCCTCATGAAGAGACTTTTACGGTCCCATTTGCTCTGGGGTCCGTATATATTGATTAGTCTTAATTCCTGTCCCCTCATGAGGACATCTAAGATCAAGCACCTCCCCATTTCTAACTCAATCATCCGTCGGCATGTTACCGGTGCGGTGAAAAGGACCGCCACTCCGCTATAGGGCTCAGCCGCAAGAGACCAGTAGGAGGGCCCGCGTCGCCACTCCCTCCTAGATTTAACGACATCTGCCAAAAGTGACAGCCTGGTCTCCTGCAAAAACAAAATGTCGGCTTCAACTCGGCCAAGAAAATCAAAGGCTGCAAATCTCGCCCTATCTGACTTAATGCTGGCAACGTTAATTGATGCCAGCGTCAACGGAGTGGGTGCCGCCATCATGGATGTTTGAGTTAGACGGCTTTCTTCTTCCCGCCCCCCCCTCTATCTGATGAGGACCCCCCTTCTTTGCCTCGCTTCTTGCAAACTGAGGAGTCCATACTCACCACCCTATTCCCATCTTCATCCCCAAGTTCCGGGTCAACCTCCCCCTCTGGGGGCAACGGCCCCTGCAGCAGGGGAGGCTCAACGACTCTGGGGTGCCCTACCATGCCCTCCCTCTTAGTATGGGAGGCTGGAACGTCCACAAGAGCATGGTATCGATCAGTAGAGCGCACCAGGGGGGTACAGGATTTACCTTCCTGGGCCAGGGCGGGGCCAGATGTATTTGGCCCTTGGGTTTTGCCCGGTGTCCCTTTTGCTGTAGGCTGAGTCCTCTCTTCCTCTCCCACACTTTCATAGTGGGAGGACTGAGAGTCCTCAGCCCTCTGCTCCCTTTGGATCCTCCTCATCTCCTCGTTCAATTCGGCCTCCCCAGGGGCATCAGCTTCAGGGGGGTCATCCAGATCCGAATCAGAGGTCGTCCCAGTTTCCTGGAGCGCCCTCTGAATCCTCTCCTTCCTTCGCTTCTCCGCCCTTCTCTGGCGAGAAGGGGGACCCTTCTTTGCATTCTTCCCTTGCCCCTGTGCCCCATCGTCCCTGCCCGCACCCTCACCCACGGAGGCCTCCCTCCTCTCATCCTCTGCAGGTTTGGAACAAGCATTGACAACAGAGCGAGGACACCGACTGAACGGGTGACCTAAGTCACCACACAGGTTGCAGCGAAGCCGGTCACACGATGCGGCTAGATGACCAATCCCCCCACAATGAGCACACTTCTGCACCTTGCAGCCTGCACTCAAATGTGAGGGCTCGCCACACCGGTGACACAACTTCGGCTGCCCCTGGTAGAAGACAAGGATCCGATCTCTTCCCAGGAAAGCAGACGATGGTATGTGGGACACCGTCTGTCCCAGACGCTTTAGTTTAACCATGAACGTCCAGGCCCCTGACCAGATGCCAAACTCATCCATGTTCTTCCGTGGCATCTCTACTACCTCTCCGTACCTTCCCAACCAGGTCATGATATCAATACAAGAGAGTGACTCATTACGGGTAAGAACGGTCACTCTCTTGGGACCACTTTGGCGAGAAATTGCTTGTGCAGCAAAGTCTCGCCAGCCAGGCTCGTCCTTCATCAGCTCGTAGTTCCCCCAGAAGACCTCAAGGCCCCCTAGGTGAACAAAGCTGATGTCAAACTCGACCGAGCCATGAGGATGTATCAAGGCAAAGATGTCACTCGCCTTGAAGCCCATCCCCAGCAGCAGCTCCACCACCCTCTTTCTGGGAGGGCACGCATCATTGCCACGCCACCGGAGACGGACCACATTCCTCCTGGCTACAGCCTGCCCGGCTGTTGGGAGCGACCACTGATCTCCTCGTTGCTCTCGGAAGGCATTTAGACCATATCTGTCTATCCAGAAAGACAGGTCCTTCTGCACTCCCCCTATGGTTAGGGTTTGCTTTCCCTCTCTTAAAGCGTCCAAGAGACGTTGTTGCAAGTTACCGTCCCCGGACCTTGAGGATGAAGATGGGTGGGCCCGCTGTCCCCCCGCTGCCACACCAGCATAAGACCTGCCGGATGTCACAGCAAGAGGAGCGCCAGGCCCATTGCCCCTGGTTTATACCCCATCCCCACCACCCACCACCTCACCACCTACAGACACAGCACTCAACACCCCATTACCAGCAGACACTCCAGCAACTTTATTTACAGACACCTGCATACCCCCAGCAGTTCCCACATCCACAGCCGCAACTTTTTTATTTAACCCACCAGGTCCCCCTGCAGTCATCCTTCTGGCCAGGCCTGGTCCTATGTTATGTATTTTTCCTGTACATTTTGTGTGGGTAGACACTGCTTCAGTCTCCGCATCATCAGGCACCTTTGCAGGGACGCCACCAGATGTTATAAGCGGTGTCCCCGCTGTGCCCTCCGCCTCATTAACCTCCATCTTTTCTATGTGCGGAACATTTTTGGGAAAGGGGCCACCGCCGCCCCCGACGCCAGCAGCCCCCTTCTCGCCTACACCACTTTTCAGTGATGCGGACGAAGGAGCCACTGATGTCACTGGAGCCGCCTCCGGCGCCGGACCACTCCCCCCTCCCACAGAGGAGTGGCCAACAGAGCCGGAGCCCCCTCTGTGACCGCCCTTGTCCGGAACGTCTGACGGCTTTACTGCGACACCGACAGACTTCTGGCTTTCAGACACCACATCCGGTTTCTGGTTTACCCGTTCTCCAGACCGCTGACTCGCATCAGAGACCAGTTTCCCGGGCTCGCCATTAACCGGACACGGGGACACACCCCCTGGCGTCACCATGCCACCAGTACCGCCCCCTTTGCAGGGGTTGGCGTCCGGCGCCATTTTGACCACCACGTGTTCTAATGCCGGACCCGTAACACTCTCCCCGCATTCCCGCTCCAGCCCCACTGCAGAGGCTTGAGCTGGGGGTCTTGCGGGACCTGCGCCCTGATCCTGACTTGCATCTGGCTCAGAGCACAGGAAGGATCTTGCTGTATACACCATTTTAAATGAACCTTCAGCAGATTTTTTTTCCTTTGTCTTTTTTTTCTTCTTAAATTTTTTTTTCTTTTGCTTTTCCTCCTCTGCGGGTAACTCTGCACCGAAACAAAATCCCTGGAAGGATACCGGCGACTCCACGTTACGGATCTGTGTAAGTAATCCTGGAGGCCGCTCACTGTCAGTATCAAAACTCTCCTGATTTCTCCCAGCTGTGAGTCCACCCTCCTCCTCCTCACTGCTCCTGGGTGCATCAGAATCTGAGCCTTCTCTGGACTTTGCATTCTCATGCTCCATTTTCTCCCCCACAATTTCCTTTGTTGTGTCTGGGGCTCTGCTGTCTTCCTCCACACTTTCTATTTTTATAGGTTCTGCCATCTCGGCAAACCTCTCTTCATTTTTTAATTTTTCACCAAACACCCCTCCGCCTGCCAAAATCTCCTCACGTCTCTCTTCCACTTCTTTTATTTCCTCCAACAAGGATTTCACATTTAAAAGGTATCGGGACCTCTTACCTCCTGAGGCTTTTGCAGCTCTTCCTCTGGCGACCGCCAAGTCCGCACGGAGCCGTTGCAGCGACTTCCTGAGGTCCCGATACTCCTCCAACCGCATAGCCAGACGGGAGCTGAAGTTCTCCACCGTCTCTCCGGTCCTCAGCTGTCCCCATTCCTCCACACGACCGTCATCCAAATGTCCGGACGGCGCTGGTCCTTCTCCAGATGACAACACCTCGATCACCCTGCCGGACCGCGTCTCCATACCCTTATCCAGGGTTCCAGCGTCAGGGGGAGCCAGGACAGCCTTGCCCCGAGATGATCTCCTCACCCCCGCGACTGTTTGCATATTCCCAGCCCGCTGGGATGACCCTCTACCCCCCGCTGGCATGCTCCGGGAGGTAGAGGTCTGAGGCTCCATCCTAGGATGGAACCCCCCTCAGGGTACTTTCCAAGCCCAGGCAGATGGTATGAGGCCTGGGCAGATAGAATAAGGAAAGTCCCTGGATCCAAGGCCTGCACGGTAGTCTCAGCAGCTCTCTCCACACCTCCTACTCCACCCACTCCAGAGCTGCACTGACTATTCTGCTGGTGGAGTCACTGTGTACATACATTACTTATCCTGTACTGATCCTGAGTTACATCCTGTATCTCTTTATTTTATATAAATTTACAAAACATAAACTGAAAAACAAATACATAACTAATTCCATATAACCAAAAAGTCACAACCCAATTCTTATAAACAAATTTTCTTATATACATCTCTGTATATGAGAAGAGAAAACGATACCAGACCCGGCCACATACACCCCACTCTTATATACTTACATCTACACTTCATCCGAAACTAAACAATAACTAGAATATATACAAACATCATATAAACGTAATCCAAAGTACCAACAGAAAATCCCCCGACCCGCGTCAACCAAGGGCCTAAAGAAACAACATAATAATGATAACAAATAAAATAATAATAATAATAACAAATAAAATAATAATAATAACAAAACCAATCCAAAATATAATAATACTAATCCCAATTTTTTTTTTATTTATTTTTTTTTATCCTTTTTTTTTTTTTTTTTATATATATATATTTTTTAATCACACTATACACATCCTGACTTTCCCTAACCTTACCCTTCTTACCTAAACTCCACCACCCCAGCCAGCATCTCGCCTCATGTCCTCTCACGTCCGCATAGTCCAGATGCTGGCCCCCAATACCACACCCAACACCCCAGCCCAGCCCCCCGCCCCATGTCCTCCCATGTCCGCATAGTCCGGGGCTGGGTCAGGCAAACCCCCCCCCCCCCCCGACCCCCTCCCAACCTATCTATTAGCCCCCTTAAGTCTATCCCTATTCTAACAACATTTCTACATTATAATACAATACACGTCACCAACCTGTCCAAATACCAAACCATATACAAAATACACCGTACCCGAAAGCACCAAGTTCGGTCGCTTGTAAACCTTTTTCCTGCCATTTCAATCCTAAACAAAACAAAAATCTTCCAGTGCTTACCTAGCCCATCACCAGATAGAGAGAAGGGAAAGCCCCCCCCCAGCTCCCCCCCAGAGGCCAAGGTACCACGTCCACCGCTGCACCCTCCCTATCGCTTGCCCTATCTCCTTACCCTATTACTAACCCTTTCTTGACCCTATTGAAAGCTGACCCTATGCTGACCCTCACCTTTCCCTTATTCCGAGTCCTATCGCTATATTTTTTATTGGTGCCTCAGCGGAACGCAGACCCCCACCTCCAGTTGAGCACCGGTGACGACTCCCCCTCCCTCATGAAGGCAGACACATTAAGGCACCCAAAAGGAAAAGCCCCTCCAAAGACGAGAGGCTTTGGATGCTCCCAATCTGCCAACCTCCAAAGAATGCACCTTCACCAGGTCACCCATGATATTGCTAACAACCTCATCCACTAGGAGGATTTTCTTCTGGGTAGAAACTAGACATCGTGCATTCCACATAAAGTGCCTGACCACTATACTGACTAGAAACAAGGTGCAATGGTCCCTACCACCGAGGTCTCCGAACACTCCATAGGCCCACCCAGCATAGGAGAGGCTGGTTAGGCCTGGCCAACCAATGGAGGCTCCCACCCTTTTGTATACCTCTGTATTGAAAGGGCAATGAAGCAGGAAATGCTCCATGCTTTCCAGCACTCCGCCGCACTCCTCCCGGGGGCAATCCCGATCATCAGAGCTTCTGCACTTTAGATTGTCCCTCACATACAGTCTCCCATGGAAGCAACGCCAAGCCAGATCCCAAAACTTCTGGGGAATCCTCGCTGAATTTAAAAGTTTTAATCCCACCCCGAGGTCACTACTTGGGCAGTCTTTGAGCGCCAGGGGCTTCTGGAAGTGGGTCATCAGGACCCTCCTGTCAAGAAATTTTCTCGACATGGTCCTGATCTCCCACACCTCCAGACCCCACCGGCAAACAATCTTCAGCGCCAGGGTGGCATAAGCCGGGAGATGTCCGTGAGGTGTACGCAGGTCTTTCACTTGCCCTCCTCTCTCCCATTCCTGGAAGAAAGGCCGAAACCACCCCCTGCAGGAGGATATCCACCAAGGAGCCCTCTCTTGCCAGAGGTTTGCCAGGTTGATCTTAACAAAGGTGTTCACTAGGAACACCACCGGGTTAACCATACCTAACCCGCCTAGTGTCCTTGGTAGGTAAGTAACCTCCCTCTTGATTAGGTTGAGCCTGTTCCCCCATAACAGCTGGAAGAACAGGCTATAGACCCGAGTCCAGAGAGGTTCTGGCAAGATGCACACACTGCCCAGGTAAAGCAACATGGGCACCAGGTAGGCCTTGGCCAAGTGAACCCTTTCCCTCAGGGTTAAGGACCAACCCTTCCATTGGTCGACCTTCTGGGCAACTAGATTCAGCCTATCCTCCCAGTTCTTCTTGGGGTAATCACCCGGGCCAAATTCGACTCCTAAGATCTTAGCAGACCCCTGAGGCTCTGGAAGGGTGTCCGGGAGATCAAAACCAGGATCTCCTCCTCCCAGCCAGAGACTTTTGCACTTATCCCGGTTGATCTTGGACCCAGATGCCAATGAGTAACGCTCCACTTCCGACATCACCCACTCTGCCTCCCCTCTCGAGGAGACAAAAATGGAGACGTCGTCTGCGTACGCAACCACCCTCTGAGTGGCCTCCGGCCCCTCCAGGCCGGCCCCGACTCCCGCCAATGGCCCACGATCGATCCTTTTTAGAAAAGGATCAATTGCGAACGCATATAGCAAAGGGCTCAAGGGACAACCCTGGCGGACACCAGACCCAACCTCAAAGGGGGTTCCAACCCAACCGTTCACCAGCGCAAAAGTCTCAGCCCCAGTGTATAAGGTCTGTAGCCAATTGACAAACCCCCCCGGTAGGCCGTACCTCAGAAGGACCGACCAGAGGTACTCGTGGTCCACCCGGTCAAAAGCCTTGGCCTGGTCCAAGGACAGGATGTACCCCTCCCACCGACCAGAATTTCCCTGCTCCACTGCCTCTCTGACACTGAGGACAGCACTAAATGTGCTGCGGCCTGGAACAGAGCAATGCTGGACCGGCGAAAGGAGCCGGGATGCAAACTTCACCAGCCGATTAAACAGCACCTTTGCGAGAACCTTTCTGTCCGTATTGAGCAGCGCTATGGGACGCCAATTCTCAATACGGGTCGAGTCTTTACCCTTCGATAAAACGATCAAGGCCGACCTCCTCATTGACATTGGCAAAGTACCCGAGGAAAGGCACTCATTAAACACCTCAGTCAAGAGGGGAACTAGGGTTCCTTTAAAAGTCTTATAAAACTCGGATGTTAAGCCATCCGGCCCTGGCGATTTTTTGAGGGCAAGCCCATCAATCGCCAATCCCACTTCCTCTTCCTTGATCGAATCTATCAAAACACCGAGAGAGGGGTCTACCCCTGGCTCAGGGATGGTTTCAGCCAGGAAAGCCGACATCTCGTCTCGGTTTGGATCTTGCTTCCCCAAGAGGTGCGAGTAGAAGGATCTGACGACCTCCAAGATCCCTGATTTGGATCTCTTCAGAGATCCTGTACTATCAATCAGTCCTGTCACAACCTTACGACTCACTGACATCTTACAGTTCCTGTAGGGGTCGGGCGAGCGGTACCTCCCGAAATCCCTCTCAAGAACTAAAGATGTGTGCCTATCATACTGACACCTCCTGAGCAAAGCTTTCACCACGGAGATCTCCTCCCCACTACCCCCGGTTGAGACCAGATGTTCGAGTTTCCTCCTCAGTTCCTGATATAGGCGGTACCTACTCATGGACCTGAGGCTCGAGAGCCTGCGGAAAAATCCTGCCACCCGGACTTTAAACAACTCCCACCACTCAGACTTAGTACCACTGAGATCCAACAAAGGTACCTGGCTCTGAAGAAAATCCTCAAAGGCCTGTCTTATCTCCGCTTCTTCCAAGAGAGTAGAATTCAGCCTCCATATACCTCTTCCCATCTGGAGGGACTCTGCAATGTTCAAAGAGAAAATAATCATACAGTGATCGGAGAACTCCACCTCAACAACGGACACTGGTGAAGAGATGGCTTCCTCCTTCAAAAAAAACCTGTCTATCCTAGACCTACAACTACCTCTACGATAGGTGAAACCCGAGTGGCCTGGGGTATGCCTGATGTGGATATCCACCAGGCGAGCATCGCTAACTATATTTTTTAATGCTACACTATCGTAGGTCAATTTTTTATCCCCGGAACCTCCTCTATCTCGGGGCCTCACGACAGTATTGAAGTCCCCTCCAAAGATAACTTGTCGACCTGAAAAAAGGAAAGGCTTAATCCTCATGAAGAGACTTTTACGGTCCCATTTGCTCTGGGGTCCGTATATATTGATTAGTCTTAATTCCTGTCCCCTCATGAGGACATCTAAGATCAAGCACCTCCCCATTTCTAACTCAATCATCCGTCGGCATGTTACCGGTGCGGTGAAAAGGACCGCCACTCCGCTATAGGGCTCAGCCGCAAGAGACCAGTAGGAGGGCCCGCGTCGCCACTCCCTCCTAGATTTAACGACATCTGCCAAAAGTGACAGCCTGGTCTCCTGCAAAAACAAAATGTCGGCTTCAACTCGGCCAAGAAAATCAAAGGCTGCAAATCTCGCCCTATCTGACTTAATGCTGGCAACGTTAATTGATGCCAGCGTCAACGGAGTGGGTGCCGCCATCATGGATGTTTGAGTTAGACGGCTTTCTTCTTCCCACCCCCCCCTCTATCTGATGAGGACCCCCCTTCTTTGCCTCGCTTCTTGCAAACTGAGGAGTCCATATTCACCACCCTATTCCCATCTTCATCCCCAAGTACCGGGTCAACCTCCCCCTCTGGGGGCAACGGCCCCTGCAGCAGGGGAGGCTCAACGACTCTAGGGTGCCCTACCATGCCCTCCCTCTTAGTATGAGAGGCTGGAATGTCCACGAGAGCATGGTATCGATCAGTAGAGCGCACCAGGGGGGTACAGGATTTACCTTCCTGGGCCAGGGCGGGGCCAGATGTATTTGGCCCTTGGGTTTTGCCCGGTGTCCCTTTTGCTGTAGGCTGAGTCCTCTCTTCCTCTCCCACACTTTCATAGTGGGAGGACTGAGAGTCCTCAGCCCTCTGCTCCCTTTGGATCCTCCTCATCTCCCCATTCAATTCGGCCTCCCCAGGGGCATCAGATTCAGGGGGGGCATCCAGATCCGAATCAGAGGTTGTCCCAGTTTCCTGGAGCGCCCTCCAAATCCTCTCCTTCCTTCGCTTCTCCGCCCTTCTCTGGCGAGAAGGGGGACCCTTCTTTGCATTCTTCCCTTGCCCCTGTGCCCCATCGTCCCTGCCCGCACCCTCACCCACGGAGGCCTCCCTCCTTTCATCCTCCGCAGGTTTGGAACAAGCATTGACAACAGAGCGAGGACACCGACTGAACGGGTGACCTAAGTCACCACACAGGTTGCAGCGAAGCCGGTCACACGATGCGGCTAGATGACCAATCCCCCCACAATGAGCACACTTCTGCACCTTGCAGCCTGCACTCAAATGTTAGGGGTCGCCACACCGGTGACACAACTTCGGCTGCCCCTGGTAGAAGACAAGGATCCGATCTCTTCCCAGGAAAGCAGACGATGGTATGTGGGACACCGTCTGTCCCAGACGCTTTAATTTAACCATGAACGTCCAGGCCCCTGACCAGATGCCAAACTCATCCATGTTCTTCCGTGGCATCTCTACTACCTCTCCGTACCTTCCCAACCAGGTCATGATATCAATACAAGAGAGTGACTCATTACGGGTAAGAACGGTCACTCTCTTGGGACCACTTTGGCGAGAAATTGCTTGTGCAGCAAAGTCTCGCCAGCCAGGCTCGTCCTTCATCAGCTCGTAGTTCCCCCAGAAGACCTCAAGGCCCCCTAGGTGAACAAAGCTGATGTCAAACTCGACCGAGCCATGAGGATGTATCAAGGCAAAGATGTCACTCGCCTTGAAGCCCATCCCCAGCAGCAGCTCCACCACCCTCTTTCTGGGAGGGCACGCATCATTGCCACGCCACCGGAGACGGACCACATTCCTCCTGGCTACAGCCTGCCCGGCTGTTGGGAGCGACCACTGATCTCCTCGTTGCTCTCGGAAGGCATTTAGACCATATCTGTCTATCCAGAAAGACAGGTCCTTCTGCACTCCCCCTATGGTTAGGGTTTGCTTTCCCTCTCTTAAAGCGTCCAAGAGACGTTGTTGCAAGTTACCGTCCCCGGACCTTGAGGATGAAGATGGGTGGGCCCGCTGTCCCCCCGCTGCCACACCAGCATAAGACCTGCCGGATGTCACAGCAAGAGGAGCGCCAGGCCCATTGCCCCTGGTTTATACCCCATCCCCACCACCCACCACCTCACCACCTACAGACACAGCACTCAACACCCCATTACCAGCAGACACTCCAGCAACTTTATTTACAGACACCTGCATACCCCCAGCAGTTCCCACATCCACAGCCGCAACTTTTTTATTTAACCCACCAGGTCCCCCTGCAGTCATCCTTCTGGCCAGGCCTGGTCCTATGTTATGTATTTTTCCTGTACATTTTGTGTGGGTAGACACTGCTTCAGTCTCCGCATCATCAGGCACCTTTGCAGGGACGCCACCAGATGTTATAAGCGGTGTCCCCGCTGTGCCCTCCGCCTCATTAACCTCCATCTTTTCTATGTGCGGAACATTTTTGGGAAAGGGGCCACCGCCGCCCCCGACGCCAGCAGCCCCCTTCTCGCCTACACCACTTTTCAGTGATGCGGACGAAGGAGCCACTGATGTCACTGGAGCCGCCTCCGGCGCCGGACCACTCCCCCCTCCCACAGAGGAGTGGCCAACAGAGCCGGAGCCCCCTCTGTGACCGCCCTTGTCCGGAACGTCTGACGGCTTTACTGCGACACCGACAGACTTCTGGCTTTCAGACACCACATCCGGTTTCTGGTTTACCCGTTCTCCAGACCGCTGACTCGCATCAGAGACCAGTTTCCCGGGCTCGCCATTAACCGGACACGGGGACACACCCCCTGGCGTCACCAGGCCACCAGTACCGCCCCCTTTGCAGGGGTTGGCGTCCGGCGCCATTTTGACCACCACGTGTTCTAATGCCGGACCCGTAACACTCTCCCCGCATTCCCGCTCCAGCCCCACTGCAGAGGCTTGAGCTGGGGGTCTTGCGGGACCTGCGCCCTGATCCTGACTTGCATCTGGCTCAGAGCACAGGAAGGATCTTGCTGTATACACCATTTTAAATGAAATTTTTTTTTCTTTTGCTTTTCCTCCTCTGCGGGTAACTCTGCACCGAAACAAAATCCCTGGAAGGATACCGGCGACTCCACGTTACGGATCTGTGTAAGTAATCCTGGAGGCCGCTCACTGTCAGTATCAAAACTCTCCTGATTTCTCCCAGCTGTGAGTCCACCCTCCTCCTCCTCACTGCTCCTGGGTGCATCAGAATCTGAGCCTTCTCTGGACTTTGCATTCTCATGCTCCATTTTCTCCCCCACAATTTCCTTTGTTGTGTCTGGGGCTCTGCTGTCTTCCTCCACACTTTCTATTTTTATAGGTTCTGCCATCTCGGCAAACCTCTCTTCATTTTTTAATTTTTCACCAAACACCCCTCCGCCTGCCAAAATCTCCTCACGTCTCTCTTCCACTTCTTTTATTTCCTCCAACAAGGATTTCACATTTAAAAGGTATCGGGACCTCTTACCTCCTGAGGCTTTTGCAGCTCTTCCTCTGGCGACCGCCAAGTCCGCACGGAGCCGTTGCAGCGACTTCCTGAGGTCCCGATACTCCTCCAACCGCATAGCCAGACGGGAGCTGAAGTTCTCCACCGTCTCTCCGGTCCTCAGCTGTCCCCATTCCTCCACACGACCGTCATCCAAATGTCCGGACGGCGCTGGTCCTTCTCCAGATGACAACACCTCGATCACCCTGCCGGACCGCGTCTCCATACCCTTATCCAGGGTTCCAGCGTCAGGGGGAGCCAGGACAGCCTTGCCCCGAGATGATCTCCTCACCCCCGCGACTGTTTGCATATTCCCAGCCCGCTGGGATGACCCTCTACCCCCCGCTGGCATGCTCCGGGAGGTAGAGGTCTGAGGCTCCATCCTAGGATGGAACCCCCCTCAGGGTACTTTCCAAGCCCAGGCAGATGGTATGAGGCCTGGGCAGATAGAATAAGGAAAGTCCCTGGATCCAAGGCCTGCACGGTAGTCTCAGCAGCTCTCTCCACACCTCCTACTCCACCCACTCCAGAGCTGCACTGACTATTCTGCTGGTGGAGTCACTGTGTACATACATTACTTATCCTGTACTGATCCTGAGTTACATCCTGTATTATACTCCAGAGCTGCACTCACTATTCTGCTGGTGGAGTCACTGTGTACATACATTACTTATCCTGTACTGATCCTGAGTTACATCCTGTATTATACTCCAGAGCTGCAATCACTATTCTGCTGGTGGAGTCACTGTGTACATACATGACATTACTAATCCTGTACTGATCCTCAGTTACATCCTGTATTATACTCCAGAGCTGTACTCCCTATTCTGCTGGTATAGTCACTGTGTACATACATTACATTACTTATCCTGTACTGATCCTGAGTTACATCCTGTATTATACTCCAGAGCGGTACTCCCTATTCTGCTGGTATAGTCACTGTGTACATACATTACATTACTTATCCTGTACTGATCCTGAGTTACATCCTGTATTATACTCCAGAGCTGCACTCACTATTCTGCTGGTGGAGTCACTGTGTACATACATTACATTACTTATCCTGTACTGATCCTGAGTTACATCCTTTATTTTACTCCAGAGCTGCCCTCACTATTCTGCTGCTGGAGTCACTGTGTACATATATTATATTAATTTCACTAATCATAGATACTCAAGGTGTATTTTTTTTCCATGGAAAACTGTTTGGCACTGAAATCACTCACAAATAATATGGCACTTTATTATTAAAACTCAAACACTGTAATGGATAGATCGTGCCCGACATTGATGTCAGCTGCATGTCCGTTCCATTCCACTGGTCTAAAAACAGAATAAATATACATCTCATATGCAAAGCAGGGGGACTTTCCTGGACAATGTAAAATCTGTAACAGGACCCCCACCTACCATGTGCAATTTATAATACTGGGGTCTTCCTTTGAGGCAAAGGAGCCTTTGGGGCCCCCTCGGGCACCAGGGCTTGGGTGTGACGGCTACCTCTGCACCCTTATAGCTACCCCCTGTATCATTGATCATCTCAACTGTTTAAGCATGGAGGTCGTCTAGAAATATTCTCAGCCTTGATCAGTCAGGACCACCGGATAAGCCCTGTGCTCACTTTTTGTCACATCTCGCCCATACTTTTCGGGATAGAAACTATCCTGACGGGGCGATCCTTGCCTTCTAGGAGGAGCAGATGTCTGGTGCATGCTGAACATCTATAGTCTGCACTATTGAGCACAGTATGGATGTCAGATGCCGGTATACTCCCCCTAAGTGTCCATGTCTGCCTCTACCTAACACTGCTGAGGTGACCACTATTACGGGATGCTATTCGTGGAAGACCTAACACTTACCTGCATGAGCCCCGTACATAGCAGCTATGTGATAACCCAGCCATGCCCTCGAGATGGGGTGCAGACAGGACCTGGTCAAGGGGGAGTCCAGGACACTTGTGTGCATTTACCATCCTCATTCAACCCTGTAAAACGCTACTTATTCAGTATTGCTATAACATTATCAGACAAAGTCTGTGCCCCCACAATGTGACCAGGTATCGTGTACTCATAGCAGACCCCCATAAAAGTGCCAACCAATGTCTTATAACACCTCCAGTCACGGATCACCTAAGAAAATGCAAGCCGCAAAGTCCCTAGTGCCAGCCAAGGAGCCTCCATACAATACCCGTCATTTACCCGTGCTGCACTTCTCCCTTTCTCCACTAGGAGGAAGTTACATTAGAGTGACCAATTCCATTTATCTATTTCACGCCAACATATTCCGTAGCGCTTTACAGAGATTGTCATTATGCACATCAGTCTTTGTCCCCAATGGGCCATATAATCATGATCTAATCTCACACACATGCAAACTATGAGCAATTTCCCAGGAAGCCTATTAACCTGAAAGTTTTTGGAGTGTGGGAGGAAACTGGAGAACCCGGTGGAAACCAATACAAACACAAGGAAACATACAAACTCCATGCAAACGTTGCCCGTGGTCGGATTTGAACCCAGGTCCACAGTGCTAACCACTGAGCCAACCAATCAGATACAACTTCCTCTTTAGCGCTGCTCGGCAGGGACAAAAGTATCACAGCGCCAGACCCGGAATGGTGCAAATGAATCTAAGGCACTTGTCATCACTGACCCGGTTATACCCGTAGCTTCAAAAATATAAAGGAGAAGATTACTTGTCACACCAAAATAAACTCCAACAGTTCTTGGGCTCAGCAGGTGTAATAATAAAAAAAATTCCATTATTAATGTTTTATTATTTTATTTTTTCATCCGCCGGGGAACAGCAGACGAGTCATAAATCAAGAATTCAATGAAAATGTAAAAAGTACAAAAACGAATATTCAGCATAATACAGTTCAGAAATGTTACACCTCCAGTGATCTTACTTTTTGGCACTTTTCGTTCTGAATAAAAGTTGCTTTCCGCAAGGAGAATACGACAAAATGCTGAATGATAACACCGACGGGGAAAGCCGTAGATTAAGCCTGTTGGAATAAAGCCTGAAGAGTGCAAACGGGGCATAATAATAGGCAGCTAAAGGTCACGCAGCAGAGGCGCTGAGCCGAGCCGTGGGGGCGCGTTATATATAGATCCACAATTAAGCTGCTAATTTACCTGTTTCTCAGCCCTGATTGAAGATTCAATAATAACTATCGAGTAGGTAAGAACGATTGACAACAATGTCTAATTTCGTTCACTTGCAACAGCGGTTCAGGAACAAGCAGGGAGGAGGGCGGCAATAAAACAAGAAAAGGTAGAAAATAAAAGCTTTGGTTCTACTGTGAAAGTTTAACTGGGAGAAATTTAGCTGCTACCTGGTTATTCGTCATGTTGCAACAACAAGGAACAGGATTTATTGTTCATATACATCTGTCGAAACACAAATCCATTTTTTCCCTGCAGCGCCACCCTTGGCCATAGGCAGTATTTGGTATTGCAGCTCAGCCCATTTATTTGAATAAACTGCAATACCACACATAGCCTATAAGTTACGGTGGCACTGTTTAGGGTGCGGTCGGACAATGCAATTCAACCATGGAGATTTTGGGTTTGGTTAATTATTTACCCCTTAACCATAAAAGGAGTAACATGAGTAGATACATATTAGGAAAGTTCTGAAAATTCCCTACTTTAATGTAATGACAACCCCTTTAAGTCTAGCTAAGGGTCCTCTTACATGGCCCGGCCGTGTAAATGAGCACCGATCAATGAGACAGCAAGTTGATCGGCGCTCGTTTGCTCCCTTCACAAGGAGCTATGTATGGGGTCGAGCGCTCTACGATGATCACTCGTCCCTATATATTTCTATCATGGGAGATGTGCTGCCCACAACGATAATATTTTCGGCTGCATAAACGTTACAATCAGCTGACATTTGCTTCTTCATCGTCTGATCGTTGTCCTGTTTACACAGAGCAATGATCGGGAACGAGCGTTCTATGAACGCCCGTTTGCCCAGTAATTGGCCCGTGTAAAAGGACCTTAAGCCTCCTTGCCCCTTGTTTGCCCTCAGCTCAGTGCTAATTTGGCCATGAGATAAAGACCTGAATAATCTGAGACAGAGTGGTTGGTAGGGACGTGCTGCCTGACAACCCCATACAAGAGGCTTTGGTTGTTGGGCATCATATCCCTAGCAACCAGTCTATATTAAAGCTAGATTAACCCTGTGCTGCCAACAGAGAAGGAGAGGCAGCATGGCGACAATCTTGCTACATCATTCACCGTCTCAGGCTGCGTTATTAATCAGATTTTTCTAAAAAAAGAATGCATTTACGTGAAGAAGCCTTTTAACAATCCAGCAGCAGCTGATTATCACAAACAGCGTCGGACTGGGTTCCTTGGGCCCACCAGAGAATATGATTTTGAGGACCCACCCTCCATCTATATAGAACATGTCCACTTTTTATTTCTTCACAGTCCTTGTTATCATTGTACACAGGACAGATCATCCATAAGGTCTAATAGGTCATTTGTGAATCAACTCATGAGAAATAGACCCTGGTGGCAAGTGATTGCTCCAAAGTGACCTCCAAATGGGGTTGTCTACTGCTGGACCTTTAAGGCCCATTATTGTGTTAGAGCCTGGGCCCACTGGAGGATTCCCCGATTCTCTGGTGGGCCAGTCCGACCATGGTCACAAAGAACATAAAGTTAAGCCAATCAGAAACTCTCGTCTGATTTCCTGAACGTTACCATGTGTTTACTTGATCCGGGATTTACAACGTAATTCATTATGCAGATTACAGTTTTACACCTGGGAAAATTACAGGCACTTAGATGAAATTGCTGTTGTTGTTGCGCACGTCTGAGCTGGGAAACGAACACCCATTTTATAATGACTGTGTGAACATAGCACGAGATTGACAGCTCCGTCAGGTTTTCTGCTTGTCATTGGAGACCTCAGATGAAAAGTGACACGTACAGAAAACCATATAGAGTAGAGGGGAGGGACCCGAACACCCACTCTAAATTAATATTGATCTGTGATATATGGAGAATCTACACATCAAATATTTTTTGACATCCATCTCTAAATCCATAGGCTTTAATATGTAGTTGGTCCCCCTCCCCTTTGCAGATAAAACAGCTTCCCCTCTTCTCGGCTTTCTACAAGATTTTGGGGTGTCTGTGGGAATTTTTGCCCATTCATCCAGAAGAACATTTGTGAGGTCAGACACTGATGTTGGGGGAGGGGGCCTGGCTCACAATCTCCATTCTAGTTCATCTTAAAGGTGTTGGATGGGGTTGAGGTCAGGACTCTGTGCGGCCATTCAAGTTCTTCCCCACCGAACTCGCCAACCAACCAACCAATCAACTAACCATGTCTTTATGGACCTTGTGCACTGGGGCCAGTCATGCTGGAACAGAAAAAGGACGAACCCAAAACTGTTCCCACAAAGTTGGAAGCTACAATTGTCCACAATGTCTTGTGTGCTGAAGAATTAAGATTTTTCTTCACTGGAACTAAGGGGCCGACCACTACAATACCACCCCATAGCATTATCCTCCCCCACCAAACTTTACAGCTGGCACAATGCAGTCAGGCAGGTAACGTTCTCCTGGCATTCACCAAACCCAGACTCATCCATTAGACCGCCAGATAGAGAAGCGTCACTCCACGAACAGATCCACCGCTCCAGTGGCGGCGGCTTTACACCACTCCAGCCGACACTTGGCATTGTACTTGGTGATGTAAGGCTGGCATGCAGCTGCCCGGCCCCCATGCCATGGAGCTCCCGGCGCACAGTTTTTGTGTGGATGTTAATACCACTTTGTTTGAAGTGAATGGAAGAAGGCTGTAATACTGTGAATCGCTGCTAAATGTCGCAGATTCACAGTGAACAAGTAGAAATGAAGGGGAAGCAGCAATCGGGAGTCAGACCCTGACCGATCAGCTTTTGATGGCCTATCCTTTAGGGACTGGAAAACCCCTTAAAGAGGCTCTGTCACAACATTATAAGTGCCCTATCGTCTACATAATGTGATCGGCGCTGTAATGTAGATAACAGCATTGCTTTTTATTTAGAAAAACAATCTATTTTCACCAAGTTATGACCTATTTTAGCTTTATGCTAATGAGTTTCTTAATAGACAACTGGGCATGTTTTACTTTTGACCAAGTGGGCGTTGTGGAGAGAAGTGTATGACGCTGACCAATCAGTGACCAATCAGCGTCATACACTTCTCTTCATTCATGTACTCAGCACATAGTGAACAACGCAGGATCACTATGTGCATTCACATATGCACACATTAACGTTACTGAAGTGTCTTGACAGTAAATAGACATCGCGTCCAACCAGGACGGGATGTCTATTCACAATCCCGACACTTCGGTAACGTTTGCGTGTGACTTACAGCACAGCACATCGAGATCACGTTGTGCTGTCATTTACAGCATGATCTCGCGAGATTACGCTTGCTGTGCTGTAAGTCACACACAAATGTTACCGAAGTGTCGGGATTGTGAATAGACATCATTCGTTCACTGTGCGACGTAAATAACATGTTACCTTTATTCTATGGGTCGGTACGATTACGGCGATACCACATATGTAGAGGTTTCTTATGTTTTACGACTTTTGCACAATAAAAACACTTTTGAACTAAAATTATTTGTTTTTGCATCGTGGCTTTCCAAGAGCCGTAACTTTTTTATTTTTCCATCAATGTAGTGATTTTTTTGGGCTGGTTTTCTGCGGGACGAGACATAGTTTTAAATTGGTACTGTTTTGGGGTGCATGGGACTTATTGATTCATTTTTATTATGACTTTTTGGGGGGGCAATGGAAAAAAATTGCAATTTCGCCATTGTTTTTTGCGTTTTTTTTTTACGGTGTTCACTTTGCGGTTTAAATTACATATTGACTTTATTAATGGAGTCATTACGGTATTTTTATGGAAAAAAAATGGTTTTATTTATTTTTTTACTGTACTTTTTATTAATAATCTTTATTTCACATTGATTACTTATTTTATTAGTCAACTAGGGGACTTTACTGTGCGATCTTCAGATCGCTGCTATAATGCTTTGGTATACTTCGTATACCAGAGCATTATTGCCTGTCAGTGTAAATCTGACAGGCAATCTGTTAGGACGTGCCTCTGGTGCGTCCTAACAGGCATATGTCCAGGGCAGACCTGGGGGCTTTTATCAAGCCCCCGGCTGCCATGACACCCCATCAGAGACCCGCGATTGCATTTGCGGGCCGCCGATGGGTGACAGGGGGAGCTCACTCCCTCTGTAAACAAAGTTAAATGCCGCGGTCACTATTGACGGCGGCATTTAACGCGTTAAACGGCCGCGATCGAAGTAAACTTCGATCGCGGGCGTTGGAGCAGGAGCTCAGCTGTCATCAGACAGCTGAGCCCCGGCTCCAGCCTGCACGGGAGACCCGTGCAAGACTTAGACTAGGCTCACGTGAAAAGGCGTCAGCCTAGCCTAAGGCCCCTTAGTGACGAACGTAAAAAGGCGTATTGTTGGTCACTAAGGGGTTAAACCAGGCAAATTAAGCCCACCTCTATAGCTAAGCCACACCCCTCAGTCAGCTCCATCTGGTCTGGTTCTCTCCCCTGATCTGTGTAAAGAATGGATGTAACCATGAAGATAAGTGTTATGTCCTTGATTGGTTCCATCTCATCAAAATTTGTTCTGTCCCGTGGCTTAACTCAGAGCCAACATCAGGAATTACTGGGCCCCATACAGCCAAAGAGATTGAGCCGCCCCTCCATTACCGGGGGTGGGCAACGGAAAGTGTAGCGCGCCGCTCATGTTTGTACGCTATGCGCAGTAACTGATTTTGTTACTGACGTCAAGTTACAGTGAACAAAACCATGGTGCAGTCAGTGACCGTTTGATACCCTGGATTTTATTGAATTCAACCAAAAAGTTTCCCACTGTATGGCACACAATGGGATACGCCTGGGGAATGGTCCTGGGGAAACTCCTGAAGTCACTGTCCATAAATGGACAGAGTTGTCAGGAGCTTTCCCTGGGCCAAAGTCCACGGGCAAAGTGCTTGTGATGCTCTGCCTGGGGACTCCAGCAATGGGAACCTCCTGACATTACTGTTCATATAGTGATGCCAGGAGCGGTATACGTTTTTTTTTTTGTGCGGGATCTCTCAGGATGGAATAGCAGAGTATACCACGCTATTCCATCCTTCAAAAAAAAAAAAAAAAAAAGGTATATCGAAGTATACCAAACTGACGGATAGCAAAAGGACATAATGGAGCCCTATGAACACATTTAACGTGTACGTCGGGACTCGGGAACTTTGACGTACAAGATAAACTTAGGGCGATAACAGGATATGGAGGGCACCTTAAAAGAAAGTGAAGCACTTGCGAAGATGTAAGGAGCACTTAGGGCTCAACCAGACGAGCGTGTATCTAGTCTGTGTGACACACGTACTCCTGTATTCCAATGGGGCCGTTCACATGACCGTTGTATCAACGGGGCGTGTGAAGGGTCCATGAAAAAATAGGACATGTCCTAGTTTCCTGCGTGTCATGCATCCTTCCATAGACTCTAGTTTATGGCGGATCCGTGACAACGCGTCCCGCACGGGTGCACCTCGGACGTGAAAAACTGCAGTTTTATCTTATCCACTCTGCTGCTACTGTATTATGCTGCGGATTTTCCACAATGAAATCTGTTGCTGAAAATCCGCAGTGTTTGACAATCACCAGAATGCCCTAAAGCCCATGCAGCTTTTTTTCTGCGGCATGTGCATGGGGTTTTGAAAACCCCATTCGCATGAGCTGTACCGCACCGAAAATAGGAGACAAATCCACCACGTCTGAGGCGGCCTTAGGGTCTATTCACACAGGGTAGTCAAGTCCCATTTTTTGCGAAGAGATTTGCAAAATCGCAGCGAAAAAATTATGTGCCTAAAAGCACTGTTTTTTTAATGTTTTGTACAGTTTTTTATGCAATATTTGTAATCGCTGCATAAATGAGGCAGAAGTGAGGCGATTTTTTAAAATCGCGGCAAACCTGCGCCACTTTTGCCGAAATTACGAAAATCGTGGCAAAAAAACGCTAAGTGAACGAAAACAACACTTTATTTTCTACAAGCGGGGTCAGAAGGGATGTGAAGGCGGATGGGGCACTCACCAGTCTTGCAGGGTCCAGTCGGATGCGTAGAGAAGGACCTGTCTGGTGGGCGGCTCTCTCCACATGCAGCAGCTTCCCCGAAGTCCTCTCAGTGTCTCAGCGTTAGTTACTTCGGAGGAAGGAACGGGCCCCAGTTGAAGGGTTCGTTCTTTTCTCCAAGTAACAAATGCTGGGGCCCTGATAGAAATGTTTAAAGTTAATAAGAAGCGGGCGGGCCCCTGACTGCAGTACCAGCTATACTGCCCTGATGGTGGCCCTGGCATAACTACTAGAGATATGACATTTGACTGCTATGAAACCTGTGGTGGGACGGACCTGGCTCTGAACTGCTTTCCCTGTTGCCATGACACTGTGATAGAGGCTGCCTGCAGGCACCACTATGGGGCGCTCACTGCATACAGATTTAGACACTTCCCATTGAGTTTAATACTAGCTGTATAAATCCATACGCAGATAGCTCCCCCTAGTGGTGGCTGCATGGAGCAAGAATTATATAATTTATTAAGTCAGAAAAAACAGAGCTGCCCTAGTTAAGCTTTAGGCCTCATTCACACGACAGGGTTTCCCGGCCGGGTGCCGGCCTTTCATAAATTGGCCGGCACCCGGCTGCATTAGGAATAATAGACCCCTAATGGGGCTATTCACACGACCGATTTTTTGACGGCCGGGAAAACCGGCCGTCAAAAAATAGGACGTGCTCTATTTTCGGCCGGGGCCGGGTAATACACGGCCATCACCGGAATGTGTCCCGAGTGATGGCCGGGTTTTTCTGTCGCTTGCGCTCTATCTCCTCCTCCTCACAGCGCAGAGTGCTGTACACTGTGTGGCAGGGCCGAGGTGTACAGCAGGTGGAGGGAGCTCTGCGCTGGCTCCCTTCCCCTGCTTGTTTTAAAAGCGCCCTGGCCCGGCGACACCTTCCATGGCCGATGGCGCCGCTAGAAGTTGCTGCTGCTGTGGCTGCTACTACTGTAGCGACGCCACTATAGCAGAGCAGGGAGGTATCTCCCCGCTCTGCTATGCGCTAGCTCCATTTTAGCTCCCTGAAGGAGCGGAATCCCCGTGTTTTCGGGGATTCCGCTCCTGAACAGAGCGCTTGATGTCTCTGTCCATATCTGGGCAGTGACATCAGGGGAAACTCCTGAAGCGGAATCCCCGAACACATGGGGATTCCCCTTCAGGAGTTGCCGCTGATGTCACTGTCCAGATCTGCCCGGCCCGGAACGGATGCAAAACTTTATGCAAACCGTCCGGGCAAAATGGCACTCGGGCTTGGGCGGGATCCTGTCGTGTGAATCCCGCCTTACAGTATTATGGAATTATTATGCAAACATAAAGGTGGATTATTAACTTTTATTGATGTGTATTGAACTGAGCAATCAGTTTGGGCAGGGGGCCCATTCTGAATTTTCCGATGGGGCCTTATGAATTCTGTGTGCTATAGTTTGAAGGAATTTGAGACCTGCTTTTATGATGTTTTTATTTTTTTTAATTCTTAGAACAATTTTTGTTTATCTTTATAGTTTAATTTCCCTGGACCACGTTGGGGCTTGTAGTGTCTTATGTATAGAGTATAATAGAATTGTGTTATGGTCATGTCCAGTGGATTGGTCACGTTGGGAGTTGTACTGTTCTATGTATACAGTATAATATAATATAATTGTATTATGGTCATGTCCAGTGGTCGGGACATGTTGGGGCAGGGGCATAGCTACGGGGGAGCAGGCGGGGCATGTGCCCTGGGCGCAACTTAGAGGGGGGTGCCAGCGCCTCCCCCTCATGCACTATAATTGTACCTGCGTCTATAGGACACCGGTACAATTAGAAGCAATGAATGGCCGGGTACGTTCCGTGCGCCGCTTGCGTCGTTGAAAGGCGCTGATTGACAGGGAAGCGTTCAACCCCAGGAGACCTGCACAGAAGAGAGCAGGTCTCCATTGCTGCCGGACGGCGTGGGAGCGGGAATAAGGTGAGTTTAAATAGTTTGTTATTTTATCGTAATAAAAAAGTGTGTGCCATTATCTATGGGGGGAGGGATTTATCTACAGGGGGGGCTTTATCTACCAGGGGGAGCTATCTACAGGGGGGCTACATACTGGGGTGGGCTATATATGGAACACTAAATACAGGGGTGGGCTATATCTACAGGGGGGCTATATACATGGGTGGGCTATATCTACAGGGGGGCTATATACAGGGGTGGGCTATCTGTGGAGCACTATATACAGGGGTGGGCCATATCTACAGGGGGGCTATATACAGGGTTGGGCTATATGTGGAACACTATATACAGGGGTGGGCTTTATCTACAGGGGGCTATATAGAGGGGTGGGCTATATCTACAGTGGGCTATATACAGGGGTGGGCTATCTATGGAGCCCTATAGGGGGAGCTATATGTGGGACACGATATACAGGGGTGGGCTATAGCTACAGGGGGGCTATATACAGGGTGGGGCTATATGTGGAGCACTATATACAGGAGTTGGCTATATCTACAGGGGGGCTATATACAGGGTGGGGCTATATGTGGAGCACTATATACAGGGGTGGGCTATATCTACAGGGGGCTATATACAGGGGTGTGCTATCTGTGGAGCACTAGAGGGGGAGCTATATGTGGGACACTATCTACAGGGGTGGGCTATATGGGGGCACTATCTACAGGGGTGGGCTATATGGGGGCACTATCTACAGGGGGCACTATCTACAGGGGGCTCTATGGCAGGCACTATCTACAGGAGGCACGGTGTGTGTGGGGGACACAGTGTATGGTGCTATTATAATTAGAGGTGCAGTGTATGGCGCTATTATATTTAGTGGCGTAGTGTGTGGTATAATGAGAACTTTATCTTTGTTTATAGGTGTAGAAATGTTGGAAAAGTGAGAAGCTGAAGACATCTGAGCGGCAAACTGCAGAAATGGGCTGTGACCGGGAGAAGTTGTCATAGAGTTCTGGACTGGATGGAGAAAAAGAACTAGAATCTGAGACGTCAACGGTGAGTCACTTAATGTAAATGTTTATTCTGCCTCTAATCAGCACTGTAGTCACTGTATGATCTGCAGCGAGATGAAGGGTGGTATGATTATGATACGATTTATTTTTTGTGAAACAGCATATCCTTACCAGTGTTCAGGCCATGCTGGGAGCTGTAAACAATTTAGTACAAACCTATACGTCAGGGGTTGCACTAAATTGAGCTGTATTTGTGCTGGTGTTGTATATATGTACTGAGCTTGGTTCTGGTGCTGTATACATGTAATGAGCTTGATTCTGGGGCTGTATTTATGTACAGAGCTTGGTTCTGGTACTGTATATATGTACTGAGCTTGGTTCTGGGGCTGTATTTATGTACTGAGCACTATTCTGGTGTTGTGTATAGAACTATATTGCTTGTAAAATGTACAAATGTTTTCATGCTCGAGTTACATTAAAAAAAATGTGGAAAAGAAATGACACGTCATTGATTAGAGAAAAAAACATGGCGAGGGGGAAGGAGAAACTGAATCTTTCCCTGGGTGCTGGAAAACCTTGCTACACCTCTGTGTTGGGGGTTATAGTGCTCTATGTATAAAGTATAATAGAATGGTATTATGTCATGTCCAGTGATCAGGTCACGTTGGGGGTTGTAGTGTTCTATGTATAACGTATAATATGATTGTATTGTGATCATTTACATTGTTCAGGAGATCAGTAGGCTCATTTATAGACATTTTATTAATAAAGGTTCATTTATAGACATTTTATTAATAAAGTTTCATGTAAGTACAAAATTGTTCTTGATATTCTAGAATCCTTGGCACAGTGACAGCCTCCCAGGCAGCGCAGAAAATTGTAATCATCACACCCCAGTAAGCGGCTTCTGTACTCACAGAGACCCAGACTTCGCGTCCGTAATCCCCAAGATGCTGCAGGAGTCCCAATCACAACCCGCATTGACCATGTTCATCTCTAGTCATTTCTATGGGTTGAGCTTAGGCTGGAGTATCTGTGACTTGCAGACCAGACTCCATCACCGCAGCAGAGAAGCGTTTGGGTAATAAATTCCGGGCGTTCACATTCTTCAACACTTCCCTAATGAGAAATCTCTTCCCACTTCTTCTTCCCACAGGCAGCATTGCTTAACACAAGATTAAGCCCCGTTATAATGAGACATAACTGCACATTCACACTCCCAGGGACAGATCTGTAAACCCTTCTTCTATCTTATGCTACATTAAGGGCCGAATGTAACAGAGAATTAGGTCTGCTCTGATGGCGGAGACACGTAGCTGGAGCCTCTTATTGACTGAACCACATTTACACCTCAATGGCCATTTGTCATATTATTTCAGTGAATGTCTCTTGTATTTGATTTTCATTTCAGTAATAAGATGTAAGTCTGTAGAAGAGAAATAAAATGTTGTTGTTTTTTTTTTATGTTGCCGCTATTTATTTTAAAACTTCCCTGGGGCGGCCATATTGGAGACACTTGCAGCAGGGTGCATGTGCTTTATGCCAGTTACAACTGTAGTACTCAAGCAGGGATTAATCCTGCAAGCTTTATTTCAGGTAGGAGGCAATGACAGAGACATTATCGATAAACACTGTAATCCACCAAGAACTAGGAGGCGTCACTTTTAAATTGTAATCCACTAAGAACATGAAAAATCTAAAAGTTCCGTTTTGGGGCTGGTATGGATCAGTGCCAGGACTTGGGCCTTGTAGTAGGTTTGGTAAAAGATAAGTTCTGTGTAGCACGATGGGTGTCCTCCAGAAGGCCTGTAGAGATGAGGAGGGGTTCACTCTGGGACCTGCTCTCATATTTTGGACGGAAAGCAAGTGGAAGTCAACTGGTGCTATCTGCATTACTCTGTGTATTCTCGTTGCCTAGGGGAGTGGGCTGCTATCCGGCCAAGAACAATGGAGGGGCCTTCAGTAGCCTGATTTTTAGTGACTCCTTCGCTCACACTGCTCGTAGCCCAGGGGACGATAATAAACCACCAGAGCTTTTCTGGCAGCTCTATCGCTGACTTGTACAGAATCCAGCTGCCACTCAGTCTCCTCACGTCTAACTGGCAAGTCCAACCTCAGATCTCCTTCTTTCCTGCACTGCTCCACACTGTTCTTTCCCTCTCCTTCCTTCCTCTTAGGGTATGTGCACATGTCGTGTTTTCAGCAGTTTTTCAGGCCGTAAACGTGCCGAAAAACGGCTGAACGTTACAAGGAGCAATTATCACCACACATACTAGCATCATACTGTTAGCGATCAAGTCCTAGAATACCAAGACCAACATTACAAATACTGTATATAAGGGCCAAATAATACCACCATGCCATGACCACATATTACCACCGCGTAGTGACTGATTAAAATACTGTTACTGTATAATTCCGCCACACCATGAGCACATATTACCACCGCATAAAGTGGTGACAGAATAATACCACCATATTGTTACTGAATAAAAACCACTATACAAAGACCAAGATTACACCATACTGTGACCATAAAGTGGTAGATACTGGTTCAACCACAGGCGCTTTGCAGACCATATAAGTGAATGCGATAGTTACATTCAGTGACTCACAGGTGACGTCTTCTCTGATCATCATTTACTTTTCCTATTCTCCAAGCGGCCAAGACAACTTCTCCCAGCCTCGACTCGTCTCTTAAGAATATGGCGCACATACATCTTTGAGATGCTGATGCTAAGTCATGCCTCAGTGTCAACTCAGGTTCGTCGGGAAACTTAGCATCAACGTCTCTCTGTCACGGCAAACTTTTGAATGTCTCTTACTTGTATGCATTCTGACCTGTAACTCTGTTCCCTGGTTGGGCTGCCATTGTTTTGCCAATATACTAATTGGTAACCGGTCTTTACCACATGGCTGGATTAAATTCTGAGAATAATACCCCCGTTTCCCCCATTACTTCCTCCCAACCAGTATCAATACAGCCACAGTTGTCTCCCTTTGCCTAAACCCAAAAATGTCTGCTGGGAATTAACTTTTTATTTGTAACCCTTGAGTAGGAGTATTAATACTTTTTTTTTTGTCTGAAATTAAAAATACGGGTCTGCTTTTTCCCCCCAGAAACAGAGACGCTTGTCTTTGTATTAGACACATGTCTGGTATTGGAGCATTCAATTCAATAGGGCTGAGTTGCAATACCAGACACAGCCCATGGACAAGAGTGGCGCGGTTTCTAAAAAAATTAAAAAAATAACCCGGTAAGCTTCTGTTTGCCAATCTCACATACATTTAATATGCTGGGAATAAATATGTTAACAAGCAGGAAAAACCTTTCCTCGAATCGAGAACAAGAGGAAACCAGCGACCGCAATATTATAATTAATCTCTGGTCCTCAAAAAGATCCTGGTGACAAATATTACAGCAATATTACAGGCTGTAATTACCCTGCACTTAGCAGTAAATGGCAAAGCTCGCATAAAGGGCAGCAGACCTGTTCTCCTAGCAACTATAAGACACTTACTTTGGCTTCCCGAGCTTGTAATTACTGCATCTTCTGCATATGGAAGGAGTCGGAATCAAACTACCTTTTGTGTTCCTAAAATAGCAGCGAATAAGTAGGGATCAATTTACATTTGTGTTCTAACAATAGATGTTTTACACAGAATTACAACCATGTTAGGTCATTTTTTAAGTCGTTGATCCAAAAGCAGTCAATTCCGGCGTCTTCAATTACCGTTCCATACCGGATATTGCTTAAAGGGCGTCTATACTTTTGCAATCATTTTCTAATTGCTCCAATGCATCTAAAATAGAAAAAAGGAGCCGACAATGCAAACAGTCTTGGTTAAAAATTCTCCTGCCGTTTTGTGTATACAGCTTCAATGCAGTCCTATGTTTCTCCATGATTATTATGTGCGACACCGCACCCTCTGCCCCCTCAGACAGTAGAAGAAAGGGCAGATGGTTGAAGACGGAGCTGTAGGGAATGTCAGCCTATCATGAGTGCACGGGTGGCAATTCTGAAAACTAGAATATTTCAATATGGATACAAATTAAAATCCAATAAAAATTATTATTTTTTTAACACCACTTTTTTTTTTTTTTCTTATAACCTTACACTTCATTAGTTTATTTTCACATTTTTTTATGGCCAATTAGCTTTTACTTTCAAACTTTTTTTTTTTTTAAAAAACCCTTCACGTACTATTACGTCGCAGCAACAATATAGTTAACACGAACCGTAGTAATAGTACTTTTAGGACATCTCCGGCTTTAACCACTTAAAGTATTGTAATTGATTAAAGAGTTCAGGAGGTTAGATGACAAAAGAAAGTTCAGAAAATTTTCTAGAAATACAAAAAGTTTGAAGAAAATAAAGTTTTTTCCTTACAAAATGCTTTATAAATTGGAAACTACACATAATTGGTATTTACGCATCCAAAATTACATGTACTATAAAAATATAGTTATTTATCTCGCATGGTGAACGCCGTAAAAAAAAAACTAAAAAAGTTTTTTTTATCATCTCACCTTCCAAGAAAGCAAAAAAAAAATTCATCAAAAAGTTGTCCTAGTTGTTATACATAGCTCACAAAGTGAATGTTACTTGGTTGTAGTGCTCAGCAAGAGTGGGTATGCTACACAGTGGCGTAATTACTACCATAGTAGCACCACTTTCAATTATATCTGCATCCTCAGGACGCAGATAGATTTGAATACAATGGTGGAGCAGGTAGCCTTTAGCTCCTTGCTCCACCATTCACTCACTGACCCCTGACGACAGCGCAGGTTGGTGAGTTGCAGTGACGTCATCGCGCCTGACAGTGCCAAGCCGCAGACTGCAAGGGCTGTGAAAGGCCTCAAGAGTGAGCTGCTCGCTTTGCCGTAGATACGGGGCTAGGTGAGTATTACTTTTATTTGATATTTTCGTGTGGGAGGCACTAGGTGGGCATCACTACTCTGTGTAGGGCACTAAGAAGGCATCACTAGTGTGTGGGGAATTATTTATATGTAAGGGCACTAAGGGGGCATCTTTAGTGTGTGAGGTGTACTAAGGGGGAAATATTACTGTGAGAGGGACATCCTTACTTTGGGTGTGGGGCACTAAGGGGGCATAATTACTAGGAGAGGGAATCCTTATTGTGTGAGGGGTACTAAGGAGAATTATTACTGTGAGGGGTCATCATCGCTGTGTGGGGGCACTATTACTGTGTGCCACACAAAGAGGGCACTATGAAAGTTTGTGGGACACAAAGCGGGGCACTGTTTGCAACTATTAATTTTGGGAGCATGATCTCTGTGGCACAATTTTTGTAGCAGTAGGACACTGTTAAAGGCGGTACCAGGATGGAAAGTTGCTGTACAGAGAGAACATGTTTTCAAAAAACGAATTGCTAAAGACATCTGAGAAGCAAACTCTGCAGAGACGTGTCGTAGCCGGTAGAAATCATCATGGCGGTCTGAGTCGGATGGAGAGAAAAGGAATAATGAATGACTCCAATCGGAGAAGACATCACCTGTCACTGGATTTAATTGTACTATATACATTGCACTGTATTCACAGGGTGATAATACTCTGCAGAGCACCAGTGTAGTGCTGGAATGTGGCACCTATATGGGCACTGTATGGTGATATTTATTATTAGTCTTTGTGACAGATTTATGTGGTCATGGTGTGGAGGTTCAATTGGGTCATTGTATTGTGATATTATTTGGCAAGTGCATGACTATTACTGAGAGGTAAACAATCATATATGGGGCCTCGCCTTTCCTAGTTATGCCCCGATACTTTTAGGTGTAGTAGTGTATGTTGCAAAATGATATATATATATATATATATGGTATATTTCACAATGTTCTGTTCAGCTATTGGGTGTACTGGCTTACGATGCAATGTTCTGTTCAGTTAGTCATTGTACCAGCTTGGGGCGCAATGTTCTGCCATCAAGTTGGTGTATTGGCTTATTTTTTAATGCTCTATTCAGTTAATGGGTGCACTAGATTATGATTAGTGACTAGTTTAGGGCGCAATGTTCTGCACAACTAGTGGGTGTAGAAGCTTGATCTAGTTTGAAATAACTTCTAACTAGGTGTACTAGCTATTATGATCTAGATCTGTATGGCTAGTGGACTTACTAGCCATATCGCGATGTCTCATCTTCGATAGCTAGAAAAGTACTGTCTATAATATATTCATCCTCAGAAATAGCATTAATGTCTCTATTCGGTAGCAGCAGGCACACCTTCTTAGTTAATTAGACATGGAGAAAAGCGAAGAAGTCTAATCACAGAACGTGCCTTCGTTGCCATCAGCCATTACCTGGAGATTGCACTAAATATATTTGTAAACCTTGTTCCACACCTCATGAGGAGAACCCTTTACAAGCAAAAGCAAAGGAATTTTTCAGCTGGTTGAAAGGTTGTAGAGACTTTTTCAGAGGCCGAGACTGGTCCAAGCAAGAAATCCAAAAACAGGTCTGGTCAAGCTTCTCCTTCCTAATCTTCTCAGGTCTTGAAATTCTATCTGAAGGTGAATTTGAGTCATCAGACTCTGATCCTGAAGTCCTTGAGGCCGATTGTATGTTTAGACAAGAGAATTCAGATACTGGTCAAAGATATAAATAAGATGGAATTCAAAAGAGGAGGTTGATCCTCTTTTTATTTTTTTTGAGACTCCTGACTGGCTATATAGTAATAACAGGTATCCTGGAAAAATCCAGGGAAGAAAAAAAACTTAGGGATCAGGGTCAAAGCAGTATACAAGCTGTATCCTATAGATTCTGAAAATTGGGAATTTCCAGCAAAGGTAGACCATGAAAGGTACGGATTCTCTGCGCAGATCCAACTGGTATGAAAACTTTAGGGCAATGCTCCCAAGGAAAAAGTATGCAGAAAAACTCTAGTGCCACCTATAGGGAACTACCCTGTAAGTGAATATCCGACTCTTTATAGAGCCTTGACTCAAGTTATTAGCCAAACCAGACATCCATTTGTTGACAGCACTGTTTCGGAGATGTTGGTCCTCATCAGTAGAGAAAGGTTTTGTTTGGAAGAATGAGACGCATTTGTAGCAGCTCTTGGAAGGTATTGATTCTCCTTGCTGAGTAAGCTGGTAGGCAGTGTAAAGGCAATGCTCCCGGGAGAAGTATGCAAAATAGCTTTCCCAGAGGAATATCTAGATTTTATCCAGGAAGAGCAGAATGTCCAGAATATCCACAAATCACCCAGGAGAGAAACTTGGAAAGAAACTATTTCAGGGTGATTCCAAGCCTTCAAGCTTCTGCTCCAGGCCCCATGGATTGACAATTAGCTGGATGCTGAATTCAATTTCTCAAGGTTACTCTCTGGGAGTTCCAAAAACCTCGCGTATACATATTCATAATGATTCAGTAGACTATTGTATGAACTTTACAGACAGAATTCCTAAAAAAAATATCCATAGATTGTTCCAAAATAAGAACCGTTTCAAGGAAAATATTTGAATCTTTTTTCTGTTCCCCAACCAGACTTCCTAAAAAAATTTCTTCAAAAAAAATAATTAAAGATGGACATTATAATATCATTCACCACAATGATAAAGGATGGATGTTTCATGGTTTCAATGGACTTGCGTTCATGTCCCTATAAGACCAGGAGACAAAACATTTCGTGGCAGTACAAGAGACCGGACCTTTTGCTCTCACTTCAGGACCCAGAGTGCTCACCAAAGGGACCATAGCTCTGAGACTTCAGGTGATTGTTTCATACCAAGATGATTGGCTGATAAAAGCCGCCACTCCGGTAGCACTTTTTTTGCCCCACGTAAACAGTACAATACAAATGTTATCTTCCAACGTTTTTTTTTTGTAATCAGAGCTCCAGCCTGTCCAAGAAAAGAAGTTTCAGGCTCATCAGTTCAGAAACAATGAAACTCTCAAAGTGGATCGGTTGTGGATAATCCAGCAAAAGTTCACTCTTCTTTCGAGACAATCTAGAGTCTCCCTACCCAGATAATGAGCTCTAGACCTGCTAACTTCCACCACATCTCATATAGGAGACCTACAATTGGGCAGGTTGGCAAACGTAGAGAAACCAAAAAACAACAGTTTGCACTCGTCTCACGGACGACGAACGAGGTGAAATCTGACCTGGTGGCGCAGGAACAACAAGCTCGCGAGAGGCAAATCCCTTTGTCGGAGAAACCCAATAATTACTACAGATGCGCAATCCTCCCGTTGGGGGCCTAGACCATGAGCCACCGGACATCGAGAGACCATCTAAGATTATTCCATTTCGGTGCGAATCCTGCAGCCAAAATTTAGCTACAACTATACAATTTGTGAACCCAGGCTGAAAGATATTATCTTGGATTTTTACGCTTCACATGACCTACCGCTGAGGTTCTTCTACCTGCTCACTCTACGAAGGCAACAGCAGCATCCTGGGCAGAGTTTGCCAACATCTTGTGGATCAGAATTGTGGCATGGCTTCCTGGGCTAAACCAAATACATTCACTAGGGGCTGGCTGGTCAAACTTTGGCCCCTGGAGTATGAAGTGCTGCCGTATCCTAAAAACGTCCTCCCCCATGCGCTTCCGAGGATGTAATATTTCTGTATCTTATTACGCAATCATATGATGGAAGAATTGTACGTTATATCATCCTCTGTACTGTGATTGGCTGCGTTACCTGTATGTTTTGTTGTTCTTTAGTGATAGGATACGGTCCCGGACATGGACGGAGCCACTTTATTTCCAATGTGTGATGCCTTCGGACAGGAAGAAAATTTTCATGTAGAAATTTTTTTTTTTAGATTTCCATCAGGAAAGTTGTATGGGGGCTTGTTTTTTTTTGTGGGATGAGTTGTATATTTTAATGGCACCTTGGGTACATATATGATTTATATTACTGAATTTTATTATATCAATTTAGGGATAGTGGGATGGAAAAGAAACAAAACAATTTTGGAATAAAAACTAATCTTAAAATACAATAGCAGAAATATAGGATGTTTCCCATTCGCCCACCACCATGCGGTATAAGTAACTGGTTAACTTTATTATATTGGACGTTGCGATTACGGCGATTCCAAATACATATGGCTTATTTTAATACTTTGCACAACAATACTTTAATGGCCAATATTTTTTACTTTGGAATTCTTTCAAAACTTTAACCACATTTTTTTTTTTTTTTTCTAGTGGACTTCAACTTGCGATTCTCCATTAGACTCCATAATACAGTGAAATACTACTGTATTGTAATGTATTATGCACGGACAGGCAACCTAGGCAGAGCCTAATAGCCTTACAGACCTTTGTGAGGCCCATTACCAAACCATCAGAGCCACTCAATTGAATTATTGCCCCTCTGACAAATCACTTAACTGTCGCTACCGCTAACAACCTCCGCATCTAAGCGGTTAAATGCCTGTGACCAGAAGTGATCGCCAGCCTCCGCTATTACAGTGGGATGTTGGCTGCATATTACACAGGCACATATCTTTACAGCACGGTGCGGGAAGTATGTATGTACTCTCATTTAGGGGTTTAGGTTTCACTTGTATCTATTGTTTGATATAAGGAAAATAAAAAGATCTTCAGTCATTGGAATTACCTGTAGTACATGTGATAAATAAGGTCGGAAAATGCTTACCTACCTTGAATTACATTACCAATGCAGCTTTGGCTGTGAATGCTCCATAAGGCTTGATGCAACCAGCAATACATATGAAGATCACATCATGGGCATAAATAAGGTTTACCTTTTTATTTAACCACTATTTTGCAGCCGGTGGTCTCTGTAGCAGGTATATGATCCGCTCTGGGTCCAGACTGTGAAAGAAAAAAGGCACACCATTCCACCTCTCCCAGCAGGAAGTCCAAGCGCCACATACTATATGAATATCATCCAGCTGTAAATACTGTAAAGGAACCCTTGCCGGTCTAGGTCTGTGTAACAGAGAAAGCGCACTGCTAGGCATTACCTCCCGCACTGAACAAGCTACAGTAATGTTGTGTAGTCGCCAAAGACTTGTGTGTAGAGAAAGGAGGTTGTGAGTTTGATTGACTTTGCTATCAATCAGGGAAGATGAATATTTTCAGTGGTGAAATTCCACCGTATCCCACTACTGAACGTTGTCATAAAAAATATTTTATATGTCCAACTTTTAACAGTTTATAGGTAGAATCTGTGTATTACATTGGGTAATTCTGTAAGTATATTACATTACTTGTTTTGTACTGTACTGGAGGGAACATCTGGGATTTAGCTCTACTGGTCGTCATTGGAAACAGACAACAATCTTGTTGTCAAACACATCTTTAACAGCTGAGCTGGGCACCTATAATGCAGGGGGACAGTTAGTTTTTCCTACATCGGATTACTGTACAGTGATGGGTGTGAAGACTACACCAGGGGTCCGCAACCTTCGGAACTACAATTGTTGTGAAACGACATAAGCCAGAACGCTTTATTATTCCAGCCAATGCATGATGGGAATTGTAGTTTTAAAACAGCTAGAGTGCCAAAGGTTGCTGACCCCTGGACTACACTCTACTGCAAGGTCAGATAATAGGGAGGGCACACAGGGCAAGTGCCCTGGGGCTTCCACCACCTTGGATCTCAACAGACCACCCAATGGCCGTTTGGTTATCCAATCCAGCTCAGGTGGCCAAAAACGTGTGTGACTTTTTTTTTTTTTTTTTAATTATGGGAGTTGCTAGATATGCTCAAATAGAGAGGGCCATGCACATGCACAGCTACCATGCCTATTTGTGGCTGGGATAAAGGTTCAGGTGGGGTCCAAGGCCTAAGGTCCCCTTCACACGGCCGTGCCCGTAATCACGGTCCACGATTACAGGCACGGACGGCCGCAGACAGTTACCCGCATTTGGGTCGTGCTCCCATTATTAAAGTGTAGGCGACTGGTCCGCAAATTCAAAGAAACAGGGCATATCTTATTTGTTGCAGGTAATTTCTACGGCCCAGACACCTTTCCGTAGATATATGGGAAGGTGTCAGTGCTTCCATAGAAATTAATGTATCCATATTTGGATCCGTAATTCTGGATCAAAATTATGGTCGTGCGCATGTGGCCTTAAGCTGGCCTCACCAGAATGCAAATCTTTAGAGAAAACATCGACAGAAGAATGCGGCGAGATTTCCGCTCTGGAGCCTGCAGATTTGTGAATCCACATGTGGACTATAATACGGGGACGACCAAGATGTGTCAAATGCAATGTATTTACAAAGTTACTCAAGTCATTGTAAGTCAACTCTATGTGTAAACTGTTCACCCAATTTACCATACTGCTCGCCGACAGGCAGTAAGAGCAGTCGTCGTGCGCCACGCTAATGGGGTGTTCATTGCAATCCAGCAATCTGAATAAGACGCTGTTGCTAGTGCCACTGAGGGAGTCCGGTGTGTGTTTTGCTCACTGACATCTCTTCCTCATGCTGCTTGTTGTGGAAGGCAGCATGATATCATTTTACTTGTCCTAAAAACGTCCAAAAATGTATTTTCCGTTTCATGCCTACGCACATGATGTCACGTTAAAATGACATCATTCTGCTTTCCAGGTCAGTGCTTTATATACTCTGCGAGGTCAAGGAGTAGTGAAGAAAACACAGTTGAGGGATAAACTGTACACTTATTTATTAAGCTGCGTTTATATACAGATTAAAAGGGAGTATGACAAAATACATTTTGTGGTGAACGGAATCCTTAAATCTACAGTAAAGAATACAAAAATATGCCACTTTCAGAGGCAAACTAATTGCCACGCAGTTCCATTCCAAGAATTACAAAGTATTAACTTGATTTTTTTTTTTTTTTTTAAGACACCGAAAATAAAAAACAAAAAAAAACCTTCAATTTCAACACCTGCAAAAAAGTACTGAACTCCGATGCAGCAGACTACTAAAATCTAGAACATTTGGGTTTGTTTTCATGGAATTTTTTTTTTCTGCAGGGAAAAAAGGACCCCCTTCCACCCCTCTTACAAAATACGATATTATTCAGCTTTGCTATGGTCAGATTATATGACTAAACTCTTGTAATGAGTGATCCTAACATAACACGTGTCCTGGACACATCAAGTGCTCCGTGTGATTTTTTTTTTTAACAATAGCAAATAATTGGTTGATACAGTAACATTGAAGTAAAGCTGGCTTTGGCATTCAATATATATTTATATATATGTGAACTAAGAAATATATTTTTTTATTTTAGAGATCTCATTTCTAATGAGCAAAATAGATGCTGTATATAGTTTGTTTTTTTACTTTGTATAAATATATTTAATTTTTTTTGTCAAACAAATAGGGCACATCATGTTGCTAATCGTCTACTTTTGTCAAACTGATGCTAAGTCGACTTTCAGTAAGGCAAAGAAAAAAAAAAAAAAGGCAAATTGAGTCAGCGTCCCCTCTCGCTATACCCAAGATTGTCCCGTTCCTACTCAAAAAGGTAATAAAACCCATCAAAACCTATCGAGGCCTTCACCGAGCAACTGAAGTTAAAGGCATTTGTGAGTAATCTAACCGATAGAGCGCAAGACAACCAAAGAAAATAAAAAGTACAAATTTTTTTTTTTTTTTTTTAAGTATGTAGTGAAAAATTAATTCGAGAAAAAAAACCAAAAACAAAAAAACCGAACTAAAAAAAACCAAACACAAATAAATGCCCCTTTAGAATTAAAACAGATACAGAATACAAAAATCTTGCAGAAAAGAATAAACGGCAGAGAAAACGGCATTTTTAAAATTTTCTATTTTCCATAAAAAAAAAAAAAAAAAAGGAAAGAGTCCGAGCAGAAATTATTCAACTGTTTATCATACATAAGACTGCAGGACTATATTACAAAGGGCGTTTCTTTTGTCATTTAACGTTACAATATACACAGCAAGTCCGGACTAGATCGTACAATCTGAACACAGGTATAGGTACCTTTTTTTTTTTTTTTTTTCACTTTTATTTTTCCCATGCTGTTTCTTTACAATGCACAGACGTCCTGTAACCAAACTGTGTAGAAAAGCAAACAAAACTGGACTGTACCCAAGATGTCGGAGCATGTGAATGTAGTTTTTTCGTTTTTGACACTCATATTGAGAAAATCAATGTTTTCATAAGGTACAGACTTCTCGTTATGTAAAAGTCTATTCTCCTGTGAAGAGGGGACACTAGCGGCCATCACCGATGTGGATGCAGGGCGAACAAAAGCGCCAGATATTTTGGTGACAATATGGACCAAGGCTGATCTCGGCGTCAAATTTGGAAGCGGTTAATATTTTGTATACAGCACAAAAAGTATACACAGTCTATAAGGGGTAGTTCACACTACGTTTTTTGGCACTAATTTTGACACAGAAACCGCATCAGAATCAGCGGTAAGAAACGTCCCAAATTGTTCCCATTGATTTCAATGGGAGGTAGGGGTTTTTTTTTCCCCCTCGATCATTTGGCCGCTCACAGATCACAAAAGCAGCATGCTCTTTCTTCGAGCGGTTTCTGCCTCTGACCTCCATGGAAATCAATGGGATAGATGCGCCGGTTTTAACGTGGAAACTGCATCGAAATCAGCACCGAGAAAATCCCCAAATCGACCCCCATTAATTTACATGGGAGGCAGATGTTTTCATTTTTTTCCTGGGTGTTTTTTGATCGCTCGTGGAAAAAGCACCTGGCATGCGGTTTCGAATGGTTTCCACATCTGACCTCACATTGAAATGAATGGGAGGCAAAAAAAAAAAACGGCGCTCATTTTGCGGTGGCTTTTGCCCACGGTTTCTGAATTAGATTCGAATGCCCTATTAAAAAGCCACGGGAAAAATAAGTCACGGAGGAAAAAAAAAATAAAATAAGGGAGCGCTGCCAATTCAAAGTCTGACACAAAATTAGGGAGGAAATGGAGGGAAATTTTTTGCCTGCCCAGAAAAATTGGCATGTAAACTACCACTAAATGGCTAAAACAAACCAGAGATATTATATCATAAAAAGATAAAATAGGATCAGAGGTTGCCAAAAAAAAGTTCGGGTCGTACTAGAGAATAAAAAAAAATAAAAATAAAAAAAATTTAATAAAAAATAAAATATTGATTAAGGTCAATCCTCCTGACTACCCCTAGAACAAACCGCAAATAAGACCTGGCAAGGCCCCCCATGGATGTTATATTGTATCCAAAAACGTAAATAAATATTGGTTGCTTTATGAGATCAACCTTACGAATATTTGGCGCCAAAAGATCCACAAATGTTGTTATCTACAGATTGGCACTAGGAGCCGGCGTGCCCTCGTTTTATGGGAGAATAGACTTCAATATACAGAAAAGTCTTCCTTCTGTAACAGACTCTAAATTTTAGTTTGAACCACAAAATAGTCAATTTTATACTATATGTATTAATATTTCCCTCTGCATTGAAATAATTAATTTTCTTAATTAAAATGATGACCTATGAACAAAACATTCAAAATAAATATGGAAAGCATTTGGAATCAAACTTAACCAGTCATTAAATACCAAAAAAATTTGAAACCAATTAAAAACCAAAATGTAAACACCAGTTTGTAACGGAGGGTTGCTCTCAATTCACATGTGCCAGTTTTGCGACAATTTTTCACTTTTTTTTTTTTTTTTTTTAACAGTAAAATATTTGACTGAAATAAAAAAAATTAAAGAAAAATGTGGCAAAAATGGCATGAACTCGCACTTACGGGACTTGGTACCACTTGTCGAATACAGCTTAGGGTACATTCACACAATGCATTTCCGCAACTTTTTTGCTGTTTTTTTTTTTTTTATTAAAAGAGATATTTAAGAAAAAAATACCCCAAAAAATTGGGCAAAATGCCACATGTGAACATACCCTTAAAGAATTACTGAACCCTAATGCAGCCAATCATCTATATACCCTGCTGACTTAGTGAATAGGATTCTGGCAAAATATTAAATTTGTCTGATACCATATAAAATTCTATAGAATATTTTTTCTGCAGGACTTCATCTAGGTTATGGATTAAATGGTATCTTGAAAAAAAAAAATAAAAAAAAATAAAAAAAAATTACATTTAAAATATAATAAAAATAGAAACATTTTTATTCAAAAGGACCTCAAGTGTCAGGGGCTAAATATGCAACTGAAGCAAGTTTATTCCCGGGTATATATTTAACATTCTTTAATTAAAAAAAATTAAAAAAAAAAAAAAAAAAAAAATTTGGAAGCCAGACAATTCCCTTAAAACCTTTAAAAATGATAGAAAACTTGTAATACTCATGAATATCGCTTTATACCTCTGACAGCCTGAATATTGAGAATGTCGTGTGACAAGGTTCATTCAATGTTCGGTACAGAAATTACTGCAAAGATTTCGCTAATAGTTTTGACAACAGTTCCAGTTTTGTAGAAGCTATAATACAGCCATAATTATCAACTGAAGATTGAAAAAACGCTCTAACGTACGCCTCGTGTCAAAGTGCGATACTGCTACATTATTGGTTACAGACATCTATGTGCTATAAAAACAGCTTTGGTACAATAAATTAAAAAAAGAAAAAAAAAATTTCAAATTAAAATATTTTTTGTAAAATTCACAGCATAATTGTGAGGCAAAAATAAGCAGTCACATAAAATTCTGCATTTCTTTTTTTTTTTAATTTTTTTTTTTTTTTTTTAAAAACGTTCAAGATGAACAGAAGACATCTTTGTGCAGAAGTAATGGTGGAGATACCACGTGCTGAAAAAAAAAAAAAAGCGCCAAAGTCCGAGGGAAATTTCAAAAAATAAATAAAATAATTTTTTTTTTAATAAAAACAGGTGGAAAGGGGAAAATAAAGAAGCAAAAAAAGGACACGTGTAGCTATTTCCATCCAACGCAAACCAATATTTCCTGTGACCTTCAACCATTAAAGAAGTCAGCTTTATGACACACGCAAAGTGACCTTGGGAGGAAAAACAAAATCTTTTTTTTTTTTTTTTAAACAAAAACAAAACCTCTACAATTAAAAAGGGTCACAAAAAGTCTATTTTTTATTTTTTTTAAAGAAAGGCCTCTTGAATTACCCCATTCTGCGTTTTCAGCATTAAGGACTGTCTGCAAAAACATGTCCGCAAGTGTTTGCATCTGAAATGGTAGTCTCTTTTAACTTAGAGTCCGATTCCATAAGGCCAAAGGTTATCCCAAAGACCAACACTTCGACCTCCCCGGGACGGGCCACCACGGACCGGCTGATTGCTTTTCAGTGCACCTCACAAGACAGGTTGATTTTTAGCCGACTGGTCTTTCTACTTGCAAGACCCACAAATTCCCATTAAATGGCTGCTTTTATTTCCCGGGTTCGCACCAGGATACGCTGATAACCGCCACTTTGCACGTCAACTGCTCGGCGCGACCATTTAACCGTCCCTTTTACATGGAAATGTATGGATTTTGACGAAGGTCCTTCCTTACAGTACTGCATCGGTGTCCATTTTTTGTTGGACATAAAAAGCCCCAAAAAAGGACTGTAAGGGGGGGTGCATTTTTTCGTTTTATAATGTTGCTTTTTCTTTAATCATGTTGGCAACCGACTATGTTCAGTATAACTTACTATGGTTAAAATATACAAATATATATATGCATGTACAAATACATATATAATTTTTATAAAATAATTGCAATAAGAGTGTACATGGGGGGGGGGGGGGGAGGAGGGGGTGGTATAGGGAGAGCAAAAGGAGAGGACGTAACCTCCGAGCTTTCCAATAAGGTGGATTTGGACACAGCTCTAAAAAAATAAAAATCGTTTCAACTTCATTGTCCCTTTGCAATCGTTTCAAGTTTATAAAAATAGTCAGCTTTTCCCTGTTGTAGCGGTTAAGTGTGTTTATCTCCTTCTGATAAAAGCAGCTTTTGCACTTTGTTTTTTTTTTCTTTTGTTTTTTGTTTTTTTTTTAAAAAAAAAAAAACAAACAAAAACGCAAAAAAACAAAACAAAAAAAACACCACATCTTAAGAAGTAAATTAAAAAACACACACAAGAAACAAACCTAAATTGGATTTAGTCACGAGCTAGCCACAGGACTTTGCTGAACACAAACTCCTGTCATGGGAGACTCTTCTCTATCAATTCCTTGCCTCATTGTCAGATGTCCCTCAGTTACATAGTGGGCAGGGCCTGTATTCGCAGAATATTGGTACGATGGATGGCCAGCAATGCCAGTCTCTTGGCGAGGATTTGAATAGACTGTTAAATTAACATCCATAGTTCCATTCTGTCCGAAGTCCAAGGTGTTAGCAGCCACAGGGCGGTTTTGGTAGGCCTGATTGCCTTGGTTGCCAGTAGACGAGGAAGATGTTGAGGAAGAAGTAGTTGAGGAAGACAAAGATGTCATGGAGTGGTGGCTGTGCCCAACATCCATAGAATCCTGGGTGGAGGAGCTATTTGAAGGAGAGTTGTAGATCCTGGACCTCGTCCGGCTACCCAATGATTGCTGTCCATGGCGGTGGAGATGGTGGTGGTGATGAGCACTATTCCCGTGATGATGTGGTACATTTTGTTGTAAAGGGGGGACATGAAATGTGGTTTCTTGGACTGGGTGGGTTTCAATGGTAACTTGTTTGGGGGCTTCAGTGACAGTCCAACCCACCGGCGGAGGAAACGGTTGTCGAACCTAAAACGAGAGGGGAAAGTGGTTACATTGGAATAGTATACGGTCAGATGTCTTCATTTGTGTTTTCCGGCTGCACAAGAAATTAGCAAGTTGCTTTGCACTTGGTTATCCGGTTTTAATAAATAAATTTTTTTATAATTAAAAGTGATACAATTTTCCAATATAATTTCTGTATTATTTCCTCACGGTTTTCACGATCTCTGCTTGATGTTACTCAGTAGAAACATTCATTGTTCCAATGGGGAAAATTCTGTCCATGGTCATGTGATGGACACACAGGTGCACGGCTCGTTACAGTATGTGTATCAGAGCTGCGTCTTCTAACGCTCTCAGCACCTGTGTCCATCACATGACCATGTAACGCTCCCATCACCGGTGTGTCCATCACATGACCCTGTAACGATCCCATCACCGGTGTGTCCATCACATGACCATGGGCAGAATTTTATCCACTGGAAGTAAACAATGAATGTTTCTACTGTAGAACAAGATGATCTTCAAAACCGTGAAGGATTAACCCGTTAGTGACCGGCAATAGGCCTTCTTACTGCGGCCACTAACAGGCTTTATTCAGATGCATACGCCTTTTCACGGCGCTGCATTAGAATAAAGCAGCGCTGCCGGAAGCAGTAATAGCTCCCTACCCTCAGCTACCAGTAGATGAGGGATTGGAGCAGCCCTGGCAGATTGAAATCCGCCCGTTTAACCCCTTAGATGCAGCGCTCCATAGCGAGCACCGCAGTGGAGTGGTTTTGGAGGGAGGCGGCTTCCTCTCTCACCCCACTGGCACCCTGCGACCCGATGGCAAGGTGCCGATTACATAGTTCGTACAGTTGAAAAAAAGCCACATGTCCATCAAGTTCAACCAATTACTTCTATGGCAGCCTGGGGTCCGACCGCTGGGACCCCCAGCGATGAGGAGAACAGAAGACCGAAAGTCCCCCGAAGTTCTCCATGAGAATAGTGTGCATGCGTGGCCAGCACTCCATTCATTTCTATGGTATTTTCGGGACAGCTGGCTTCCCCCAGCTTTCGGTCTCTCGTTCTCCTCACTGCTGGGGGTCCCAGCGATCACACATACATACCCTATCCTGTGAATAGAGGATACATGTGTGTGCCTGTGGGAAGACCCCTTCAATACCGGAATACGGGGACATTGTATCACTTAATTATACAAAAAAATAACAAATTTTGCTGAAACTGGACAATCCGTTTAAGTTAAAATGATAGATAAAAGGTTATTTTGCACAAAATTGATTTGCAGTTGAAGGTAAGTCGTACATCCAATGGGTGGAGGGACTTTCCCTGTAAAAGCTGTCTCACCGGTGAAGTGTCACAATTATCAGTTGATGTAAAAGGAAACAATTACTAGCCACACATTTCCACATTCTCAGTCCAGATCAGTGACAACCACCCCCCCCCCCCCACATGCTTGAGAAAGGTCCGGTCGGACTGAAACGTTGCATTGGTTGGTGAATACATCTCCCTGTTTTCCTGGATGTGCTGCCTTGTTTCTTGTACGTGGAACCCCCCACATCGGGCTGATGGCCGTGGAGTCGACTTTAGACACGACTGATCTAATGCAATAACCCCGGTGTGTCATTTACAGCGCTGAGCTCAGAGCAGACGCAACGAGAGGGATATGGAAAGGTTACACCGCCACCTAGTGTTCAGATAGAACCTCTCTACAGGCCCTGCTTCTCCCCGGATTTGTAACGCAACCACTATTCATATTCCATATAGAAGGTGAACAACAAAAACGCCACGTTCCAGATCTCCTTTTCCTGTGCCACTATGTGATGGCATCTTCTACAGTCTGTGACCTCGGTGGTAATTCTTAGGTCTGCATGTGATGAGAACTCACCTGAGGACTGTGCGTCTCACAATCCATCGCTTGTACAGCAGCAGTAAAATGCCCTCCGCTGTGCCTGTGCTGATGAGTTGGATCAGACCTCGCTCTTCCACTGTTACTCGTCCCAGAAGAGCCACCTTACAAATACAAAATAATATTTCAGATCAAACTCAAGGAAAGGAATACAAAATCGATAAAGGTTTGGAGAGAAAAAAAAAAAGACACTGATAAATATTAACCCCTTCCCGCCGCAGCCCTTTTTCAGATTTTCATTTTCGTTTTTTCCTCCCCACCTTCCAAAAGCCGTAACGTTTTCATTTTTTCGCCGATGCGGTTGTATGAGGGCTTTTTTTTTGCGGGACGACTTGTCGTTTTTATTGGTACCATTTTGCAGTAGATGCGACTTTTTGATCACTTTTTAGCACACTTTTTTAAAGTCAGGATTCACAGAAAACAGCAATTTTTCCATAGTTTTTTATTTTTTTTACGGCGTTCACCGTGCGGGTTAAATAATATAATAGATTTATAGTCGTGGTCGTTACGGACGCGGCGATACCAAATATGTGTAACTTTTTAACTTTATTTTGTTTTTTTAATAGTAAAGCAGTTTGTAAGGGGAAAAGCTGGGTTTTTCATTTTTTTTCACATTTTTTTTAAAACTTTATTAAACTTTTTTTTCACTTTTTTACTATTCCCATTAGGGGACTTTAATATGCGATTCTCCGATCGCTATTGTAATACACTGCAATACTTTTGTATTGCAGTGTATTACTGCCTGTCCATTTAACACGGACAGGCATCTGCTAGGTCATGCCTCTGGCATGATCTAGCAGGCATTCACTCCAGGCAGACCTGGGGGCCTTTATTAGGCCCCCGGCTGCCATTGGAGACACAGACACTCGGCGATCGTATCGCCGGGTGTCAGTGGGGGAGAGAGGGAGCTCCCTCCCTCTCTCCAAAACCACTCAGATGCGGTGCTCGCTATTGCAAACCGCATCTGAGGGGTTAAACGGGTGAGATCGATACTAATATCGATCTCACACGGCAGAGCAGGGACGCTCCCAGCCCTCAGCTGCCTCTAGCAGCTGAGAGCAGGGAGATCTGACAGTTCCCTGCTCTGTAAACTTATTCCGATGCCGCGACGTAAAAAGTCTATGGCATCGGCATAGAAACACGATGGGCCGGTCACTAACGGGTTAACTTTTAATTTCTACATTTTTTTGTTGGTTTTTTTACAAAAAAAAAAAAAAAAAAAAAAAACAAAATCGAAAAACTTTATTTAACAAATTCCCTAGGGGACTTCAACTGGCGATCGTTAGATCGCTTGCACAATATAATACAATACTAATGTATTTCATTATATCGTGATTCTGATAAGCAGGCCGGAGGCAGGGCTTAATAGGAGCACAAAGATGGCGGACCTGGGGTCCATTAGGGTCTTCATTAGGCCCCTAGGCAGCCATAGCAACCATCACCCCCCCCCCCACGGCGCGATTGCGTGCGCGCGATGAGCTGTTAGACGGGGTTGCCTCTTATTATTTTCAATTGAAATGACATGTTAATCACGCACCGCACACGGATGTGAGTGAGTCTCACGCAAAGCACTCACGCTGCATGAAAAATCACGCATGTGTGAATAGTCCGATTGAAAACAATGCGTCCGTGTGCTGGGCGTGGTTTCAACGCACTGCACACGGACGTGATTCCCGCTCGTGTGAATGGGGTCTTACAGGCAGACACTGGTGGATCTCGTGGCACACATTTCATATACGTTTGATTGCAATACAAAAAAAAAAAAAATAGGATCAAAAAGGAGGAGAGAGAGGAGGTCAAAGGAGAAATTGCTGTGATTTGGTTTAAAAACCATTGTGTCATTTTTGACATTATGCTCCTTTCAGAATTTTGACATCAATGGCTAGCTTACCTGTCACACGAGTTCCCACAATGCACTGCACCCTGGTGCCAGGAAACCCTGACTGTCATTGTGATTTCAGAGCATGATAAATAAAGCCATGTATTTTAAAGATTTAAACCATGAAATGTTAGGTTCCCTTTAATTTTGGAGGATTACAAAAAAAAACAGCAGGCGGTGAACGTGACCGTAGTGCGGGACTAGTGGGACTGTGTGTGTGACTGGAGGGACTTCTACCTTATACTTCCATTTCTGTGAAATGATGGGACCGTCTACATAAGTATTTGGCAGTGGAGTCACTAATCGACTGTCAGTCTTAACTGAATGGTCTATTCCCCCCCCCCCCCCCCATGTTTAACCCACAAGTAGTGTTTTTTTTGTTTTTTAACAGATTGATTCTCTCTAAGGGTCTATTATTTTAGCTGTATTACTGTTTTTGCCGCGATGTTTGCATGTGGTGCCCTTCAGTAAACAGATTTATAACAGCACCCGGAACGAGGATTCGGTGCAGTGTAGCATCACTGATGCATTTTTTTTTTCTTTTTTCTTTTAGGGCATCTAGTAGTTGCTTTATCTTGAGGGTATGTTCACACTACAGCGTCCGTAACGGCTGAAATTACATGGATGTTTCAGCCTGAAAACATCCCCGTAATTTCAGCCGTAACGGCATGTGCAGGCGCTTGAACGCCGCGTCAATTACGGATGTAATTGGCGCTGCTATTCATTGGAGTCCATGAATAACGGCTCCAATTACGGCCAAAGAAGTGACAGGTCACTTTGACAGCGGCGCGTAAATTACGCCTCGTGTGAACAGACAAACGTCTGCCAATTACTTTCAATGGGCAGATGTTTGTCAGCGCTATTGAGGAGCTATTTTCGGACGTAATTCGGGGCAAAAACGCCCGAATTACGTCCGTAATTAGTGCGTGTGAACATACCCTAAAGGATTAAGATTCAAGCCCATGTGTTGTTTAGCAGCAGTATTGTGCCATGTAACCAAATACCAAGTGGTAAAAAAAAGTGCACGGAAATTACTGCTGTTTAGCAATGCAGTTTTTGGCTGTTCGGTTTGTAAAAGGCGAACCTTGTGCTTTTACCTTATTTCACCTGTAGAAGCCATGTGGGCAAAAACAGCATCATAAAACGGCAGTAATTCACGGTAAAACATCAGACTATTTAGCCTCAGGGTAATGGTCAGCTCAGCGCACTACCAGTGCCATTGAACGCGTGGGAATGTACCCTCAGAGTGAGTTTGGAGGAAATCTGCAGCAAGATCTGAATCTATTACATGCCGATTTTTGCCACGGATTTCACTCCTTGCATTGAATTCGTGACAGAACAGACAAACTGCAGATTTTCAAATTCGCAGCTGAATAAACCGGATTTGTGTGAACCGGGTCTTTAAAGAGTCTCTGTCCCCACATTATAAGTGGCCTATCTTGTACATGATGTGATCGGCGCTGTAATGTAGATTACACCGGTGTTTTTTATTTAGAAAAACTATAATTTGTGACAGAGTTATGACCTATATTATCTTTATGCTAATGAGTTTCTTAATGGACAACTGGGCGTGTTACTATATGACCAAGTGGGCGTTGTACAGAGGAGTGTATGACGCTGACCAATCAGTGACCAATCAGCGTCATACACTTCTCTCCATTCATTTACACTGCAAATAGCGATACAGCTATATCACTATGTGCAGCCTCATACACACACTATAACGTTACTCATGTGTCATGACAACGAATATACATTACCTCCAGCCAGGACGGGATGTGTATTCAGAATCCTGACCATTTCTCTGCGAAATTACGCTGTAAACTGTAATTTACAGCGAGAGGTCGCTGTGCTGTAAATCACAGAGACGCTACAGAATTGTCAGGATTCTGAATACACATCACGTCCTGGCTGGAGGTAATGTATATTCATTGTCAGGACACTGTAGTAATGTTCGTGTGTTTATGTGGCTGCACATAGCGATATAGCTATATCATTATCTGCAGTGTAAATGAATGGAGAGAAGTGTATGACACTGATTGGTCAGTGTCATACCCTTCTCTCCACAATGCCCACTTGGTCAAAACGTAAAACACGCCCAGTTGTCCATTTAGAAACTCATTAGCATAAAGCTAAAATAGGTCATAACTCCGTTAAAAATGATCGTTTGTCTAAATAAAAAACACTGCTGTAATCTACATTACAGCGCCGATCACATCATGTACAAGATAGGCCACTTATAATGTGGTGACAGAGACTCTTTAAAGACAGAAATCACGTACGTACTGGGTTACAGATTTTCTTTGTGGAATCCCCAGCCGAGTCTAAACATGGCCCCTTAGGGTATGTGCACACGTAGTGACCAAAAACGTCTGAAAATCCAGAGCTGTTTTCAAGGGAAAACAGACCCTGCTTTTCAGACATTTTTTGACCAACTCGCATTTTTCGCGGCGTTTTTTACATCCGTTTTTGGAGCTGTTTTCATTGGAGTCTGAGAAAACAGCTCCAAAAACGTCCAAAGAAGTGTCCTGCACTTCTTTTGACGAGGCTGTATTTTTACGCGTCGTCGTTTGACAGCTGTCAAACGACGACGCGTAAATAACAGGTCGTCTGCACAGTACGTCGGCAAACCCATTCAAATGAATGGGCAGATGTTTGCCGACGTATTGGAGCCGTATTTTCAGACGTAAAACGAGGCATAATACGCCTCATTTACGTCTGAAAATAGGTCGTGTGAACCCAGCCTTAGGGTTGATAGCTGATGCTTGTAGTGAAGTATTTCTAAAATGTTATAGTAATCACAGTCCGTAATTACGGACACGACCGTCCGCATTTGTGGGCCGTGCTCCTATTATAAAGTATGGGAGCACGGGCCGTAAAATAAAAAAATAGGACACATACTAAATTTACGGAAGGTTTCTGCTGCACGGAAGGTGTCAGTCGGCCATAAAAATTAATGGAACCGTAATTACGGACGATTTTTACGGTCGTGTGCATGGGGTCTAAGACAAAACCCCTCTTGGGATCCTTAGAATTGAGAGCCCCTCACTTAAGCACCTTAATTAGTAACTGTGGTAAAAGAGGGCACCAGGGGGTGTGTGTTTCCCGTCGGATAGAGATATATATATATGCCGTTACTTTATCCTATGGTTTTTGTAGATATATATATTAGAGCGATATCTATTTAAAAAAAAGAAAAAAAAGACACCATCGCAGATGTAGGTTACCTGAGCTAGACGATGTGCTTGAGGTGGTTCCTGACGATTGGGACTGTTCCATAGCTGGACTTGTAGATACACTATTACTTGTGTTTGTACCTTCGTCAGCAGTCTTCTTAAAGAAACTATGTTGTAGAGCATAGTATGGTTGAATCCGTGTCTTAGGATCATAATCTAGCATCCTTAAAATGAGGTCTTTAAACTTCAAGTAGTCCGCTACAGTGTGACCTGATTCCCCTGCACGTCGACCACCTGGGCCTCCAGTTTCCACTCCAAGAATATTATGAAGTTTCCGGGATCCTGGCGGTTTGTATTCCTATGGAGATAAAGCAAAAAAAAAGTCATGTAAACCACGCACACTTCGTGACTGGCCGGAGCTGGAAAAGACACATGATGACCCTATATGAAGTCCTATAAAGGAAGAACAGTGTGGATTTTATTCCCCCTAAGGTAAGGAAGTTGTATCATTTTAGTTCTCACTGGCAGCACGAGATAGGAATATTTTAAAGACATTCAGGCTGAGTTCACACGTGGCGGCTAGGCGGTGTAAAAGCACGCAGCGTATCTGCCCTGTTCGTCGGAAGGATTTCCGGTTGAAAAACCGCACCAAACTGCTAGCGGGCCGGCCTCCTGGGATGAGATCGCTGCAGTGGCGGTCACATGGGATGAAGCGTCACCCCAGGAGGCCAGCCTGGAGGAAGAAACAGACTCCTGGGTAAGTATAAGATTTTTTTTTTAATTTCCTGAGTTGCATTTTTTGTGGCGGAATAGCTGCGAAACAGCCGCAAAAAAAACGCAACAACTGCTATTTGTTGCGGGTTTTACCTCGCCATTGAATTAAAATGGGGAAAACCTGCAACAAATAAGCGTTTACGCAAATACAATTGACATGCTGCGGAATAAAATTCTGCACCGCAGGTCACTTTCTGAGCATTTTGTCCGCTCTGTATTTACGCGGCGTGTGGATGAGATTTGTTTTCTCTCAACGAATGCAGTTGCGTAGAGTCCGCAGTATTTACGCAACATGGGAACTAACCCTTACCGGTAATATATGGAGGTTGGTAGTTATGTTACTAGGCTGCCGCAAGATGCATGCATCATCCGCACCAAGCATGGGGGGGGGGGATAAAACATCTAGCTATTATCTGTGGCCATTAATGGGGATCTACTTTTGGACAATATAGTTGGGAAATGTTTAAACATTGAGCCCCTTTAACACTTGCAATCTGACCTTACAGGCCTGGCTGCGGGGGTGGGGGGGGGGGTCTAGATCACAATATTTGGCCTGAGTACTTTACACTGAAGTTTCTAGCACTTAGTGGAATAGTTGTTTTACCTTTTTTCCGTCTTTGGTCTTCTTTAAGTTCCAAGCGCCATCTGGCAGCTTCTCAAAGAACTTTCTGGCTTTTGGTGCTTGGTCGAGGATGTGAGCAGTTGGTACTCCTAAAACCTCCACAATTTTATTCATCTGGTCGACCTATTGAGAGACATGCAAGTCCAATCCAAACTGGTCAATGCAAAGATACAGGACAGGTCTCAGTGCACACGAAGTTTAATGAACACGAGTCTTAAAAATTAGTCATTTCCAAGGAGACCGCTCCACACAAAAATGTAGAAGTGACTTGTAAAAATATTTCTCTCAATATACTTTTCATACTAATTCCTCAATTTCCAGCATCTCTGCTTGCTGTTATTCAGTAGGAACATTCATGGCTTACTTCCAGTGGATAAAATTCTGTGCATGGCCATGTGACGTACACACAGGTGCTGGGATCGTTAGAAGACACAACTCTGATACACATACTGTAACGAGAAGTGCACCTGCGTGGCCATCTCATGACCATGTAACGAGAAGTGCACCTGCGTGGCCGTCACATGACCATGTAACGAGAAGTGCACCTGCGTGGCCGTCACATGACCATGTACCGAGAAGTGAACCTGCGTGGCCATCTCATGACCATGTAACGAGAAGTGCACCTGCGTGGCCGTCACATGACCATGTACCGAGAAGTGAACCTGCGTGGCCATCTCATGGCCATGCACAGAAATGTATCAATTAGAAGTAAACAATGAATGTTACTGCTGGATAACAACAAGCAGAGATCTTGAAAACCGTGAGGAATTCTTGCAGAAAGTATATTAAAAAAAGAATTAAAAAAATGGTATCAATAAAATATCAAATTTACTGAAACCGGACAACCCCTTGAAGCAGAGCATCGTCTAGACACCCCAAAATACAGGACACTAGAAACCGGGTCATGGTTAAAATCAGTGGGTACTGCATATCGTTTGGGGTACTGCACATAGTTTCGGGTACTGCACATCGCTACCATCTTCTTGCTGAACTCGTTGAGTAGATGGCGCCACATTAGGGAATCCCTAAGTGAACTATTCCACAGCACGACTGCACTTTTAATATGTAAAATACGAATCTATAGTTTCTCTTACTTCGTTGGCTCCACTGAAGAGGGGCTCTCCGGTGTGCATTTCAACCAAAATGCAACCAAGGGACCACATGTCAATCGCAAGGTCATAAGGCATTCCCAGTAAAACCTCTGGAGACCGGTAAAAACGAGACTGAATATATTGGTATATCTGCGGACAGAAGGGAACAATCCAATATAATTGAAGCTTTGAAGTGGCTTTAATAGAGTATTCTACATTTTAATGAGCACTTACCCTTTGCCCTAGCTGGCACGAGCTTCCGAAATCCACAATCTTAATGGCGCTTCGCTTGGGGTTACAGAGCAGGATATTTTCAGGCTTTAGGTCACAGTGAATGATACTAAGTTCAGGAGTAGCCAGGAATAGCAGTGCCGTGCACATCTGCTGTGCAAACTTTCGTGTCAGGTTCAGAGAAACACCACGGAAGTTGGTGTTGCGCAATAAGTCGTAGAGGTTGTATGAAAGCATTTCGAACACGAGGCAGAGGTGGTTTCGGAACATAAAATGTCGCTTTAAATGCACTAAAGGAAAAAAGGTAGAAATAAGAGGCAATGTCAGAATGAACAAATGAATGGTAACATAAAGGTGTCCTGGGACCCCAACCCATCGCTAGATTCTGAAACTCCCAAAGAGTTCTGGAAAATGTGCGAGTAACTGCTGTATACACCTCCTCACCTCTCTGAATTTGCCAACGGGGAGATAGATCCCCCCCAATTATACCAATAGTTTGTGTCCCAAAGATCAGAAACCCACCAATCCAACACCTCACCTGTCCTGTCCTGTGTGTTCATGCATATAATACCCCTTGAAATGGAAACACTCGCAAACACAGACAACGAAAAGTACAGGAGCAAGTACGAGCAGTTCTAATGTTATAATCCCATAAGGCTCTGTTCACACTGCGTTTGAGCCCTTCGTTTTGGTGTATATACGCCGGGAAAAGCTTCCATATGTCAAACTTATCGATAGGGCTCTATTCACCCCAAAAAATATATGTCATTTTGGCCTCCGCCTGGCTGGTATCCGTGAGTAAACTTTTTTTCGGTAAGAAAAGTATAGTTGTCTACGCTTTACTATGCAGAGAAATCCCGCAAAGAAAAATGTTCACTACGCGGGACGCATTTTTTTAACATGGGAGTCCATGGGCGACATATGCCCTTGTATGCCTATACAGTGCCATATGTCAGAGCCTCCCATCGAGGAGGAATACTCCTGGCGTATACGTCTGACAGAAGGCTCACACGTGATGTGAACGGAGCCTTACATGTATACTGGATTGGCACTCCTCAGACAGTGGAGAAAATTGCTGCCAAGTGCTCTACAGCTGTGCATCATGGGAAAAAGTGCACATTTAGGCTATGTTCACACGGGGTCTTTTGCCGAGTTTTTTGACGCGGAAACCGCGTCGCAAAACTCGGCAGAAACGGCCCGAGAACGCCTCCCATTGATTTCAATTGGAGGCGTCGGCGTCTTTTTCCCGCGAGCAGTAAAACTGCCTCGCGGGAAAAAGAAGCGACATGCCCTATCTTCGGGCGCTTCCGCCTCGGACCTCCCATTGACTTCAATGGGAGGCAGGAGAAAGCGTGTTTTATGCCCGCGGCGCTCAATGGCCGCGGGCGAAAAACGGCGCGATAATTGCTATTCACACGGAGTATTTTGGGGGAGGAATATCTGCCTCAAAATTCCGTTTGGAGCTTTGAGGCAGATATTCCTCCCCCAAAATACTCCGTGTGAACATAGCCTTAGTGTATATTCACACATGACCAATTAGTTGCAGAAATTTCTGCTCCTGACTCATTCATCTGTATGGGATTAGTAGAAACACACACTTTCAGTCGCAGCAGATCGGCCGTGTGTGAATATGCACTGACATTACATTGGAGAATGGTGTAGAAATTTAGAACAAATCTAGAACTATTTCCAGAAATTTACTTCGACCTTCTAACCTGCAGCTGTCAAATCAGTCACCCCCAGGAGCAGAATCCTCTGCGTTTTGGATTATGGGGGGAGATCAGAGAGTAGAAGGAAGGCGATGCAGCAGATAAATGAAAGCAGCTTTACCTATGTAGTATTTCATCTCCGTGTCATGTTTGTTCATCAGCTCGAGAAGTCGCACTTCAATCTGGGCTTGATTTAGGAAAGCTTTCTTGTTCTTTATAATTTTAATAGCCACCCACTCCTGCTCCACCCGATCGTACGCCTTCACAACCTAGAACAGCGGAGAACACCATTACTATGCAATGAGGTCTGTTTATTTCAAGTCGAAGCGAAAAAGGTCCCCGATTCTCTGTACTCCGCACTGCACAAAGCATCTTCTGGGGACCCCTCCTTTTCTGCAGATGGAGGGGGGGGGGGGGGGAGCCAAGCAAGGAAGGGAACGGGAGGGTAGGGAACACTGGTGAGGGTTTTAGGTGGTTTAAATGTAGCTTAGGCTTGCGTCACATGGCCGTGTCAAGTACGTGAAATACAGACTGTGTCGGCCATATTTCCCGGACCAAACAGTTCAGGGAGCTGGACTCCTAGCATCCTATATATCCATGATGCGGAGAGTCACTACCTCCCTGCGGGAAAACTGTCCCGTACTGGAAATACGATTACAGTACAAGACCGTATTCGCGCGGGGAGGCAGGGATTCCTTGCATCATAACAACGGTGTTCGGCCTGGGAAATATGCCCGACATGCAGTCCATAACACAGACTGAACCCAGCCTTACAGCGTAGATAACATCCCTAGTAGTCTCGGGTAGTTTAGGTTTCGTTCACATCTGAGTAAGGGCTCCGTTCTGACGTTCTGTCTGAGCTTTCCGTCGGAACGGAGCCCTGACAGACACAAACGGAAAACATATGTTTCCGTTTCCATCACTATTTATTTGAATGGTGACGGATCCGGTGCCAATGGATTCCATTTATCTCCGTTGTGCAAGGGTTCCGTCGTTTTGACGGAATCAATAGCGTAGTCGACTTTGAAATCAACGGTGATGGAAACGGAAACCTATGATTTCCGTTTGTGTCGGTCAGTGCTCTGTTCCGACGGAAAGCTCAGATGGAACAGAGCCCTAGCGCAGATGCGAACGAAGCCTTAGGGCGGCTTTTTTCCATGACCCCAGATAGACACTCTGCTTGAAGAAATGCAATGGTAACTTTCATTGTTTACTTCTGGAGGCTGAAAACCTGTCCTGGTCATGTGATGGACACAGGGGCACCGCTCGTTACAGTAGAAATCTGAGCAGTCGCTAGTAACAAGCCATACACCTGTGTGATCACATGACCACGACAGATTTTCACCCTTCGCAAGTAAACAATAAAAGTTCCCACTGAATTTCAGCAAGCAGAGAGCTTGAGAATCATGAAATTCATTCTAAAGTACATTAGAAAATGATATAACTTTATTACACAATGAATAAAAACCCTTAACGTTTGCCTCCATATGTGATCTACTGCCCAACCGGACATGGGGAGAGGAGACGCTCCTGCACGCTGGGCGGTCCAGTTGCTGTGGTAATGAAACAACGCTCAGAGTAGAACGCACGGGTCCAATCTAATTACTAGGACCAATGCACGAACCTTCTAGGCGTTGCATGGTTGTCACTGATCTGCCCAGCGTTCAGCAGCGTCTGACGTCCGGTCGGGAGATCACAAGTGGAGATCTACTTTAAACACGACACCCAGTAATACACGGCAGATCCAGCATAAACCGTACAAAATCTGCAACTCCAGGCTTGTAATGTTACGGATACCTGTTCTTGATCGGTTCTGCTCTAGGCTGAACAATGTATCCTGTGATTTCAACATCTGAAACGGGTGCAGCGTTTACCTGGCCAAAGGAACCTTTTCCAATCAGAGAGTCTATTTCATAGCGGTCCATCCACTTCTCGCCATTTTTCACGATGTAGTCGTAGTTGTCATCGTCGTAGCCGTCATTGTAAACCTTTCTTTCCTTCTTGTGACTGGAGTCATCGCCTTGTCCTTGTTGATGCCGCCGCTTCTTTTTTGCATAGTAGACCTGGAGAAAAAGAACAAAAAGTATTCTGAGTAAAAGCAACACAGAAAGAAATCAAAGCTCAACAGGAGAAACACCTAAGACAAGCAGGGGGTAAAGGGAATATAAATACCACATGAAAAGTTATTCCAAATTTGGAGGGGTCCACTTGTTCTCTGGGTACCAGTATTCTGGGGACCCCTTTAGTACTGCGTGGATGTTTCCATAGATTAAAAAAATAGTCTTGTAGACCACACAACAACATGGTAGAATGGGTGAGATAAAGGGGCATCTTACTGGTCTTAATCCTCATCATTGTGGCTTTAGAGTATCACTGGCAGTGGCATTGAAGAGGGCACTTATTCATCATCCTTCAGATTACAGTATGAAGTGGTGCCCTAATAGAGTATATCATGGTACGTTTTGCTTACAGTCTCTATAAACTGGTTACCAATACAATAGAATTGCCCAAAACACACGTCTTGCAGATGTCTAAGGGCTTGTCCACACGTAACAGAATAGCTGCAGCATTTCCGTTAAAACTAGCGCACATTCCGCTGCGGAACAACCGCAACAATTCCTGCAATTTTTTTACTGCAGAAAATGGTGCGGATTTTCTTGCATTTTTCTCAATGTTGGGAGGTGGCGACATCTGCTCTGAGAAACGCAGCAATTCAGTCCACTTTCCGCAGCAGGAATTGACGTGCTGCGGAACGAAAGATACGAACCGCAGGTGAATTTTGGCTGGGAAAATGTATGCCATTTGTTAAATCTCCCCCACTTTGCTGCTACTGTATTCAGCTGCGTTTTTCCCGTCCGCCATTCCGGACGGAAAATACGCAGCGATTCCGCTACGTGTGGACGAGCCCTACGTGTTTGAAGACCTTGGTCATTCATCGTGTTCATCTTCCTCACCTCATTAATATGTTTGTAAGTTTTGATCAAGTCAACTGACAGTTTCCTTAAAGGTGCTGTAGTTGGATCACGAAAGTTTTGAGGCATCCGCCGCTGCAGAAAGACAAAATGAGACACAATATTTTACTTCAATAAAAAGGACTTCCATAGACACTTACACAGCCGGGGAAGGCGGAGACCACGTACCGAAGCAAAATTATCCTGGAGTGCGCCATTTCCTACAGAACGAATACTCTGCATAGTATGACTAGCGGCACAACGCACTGTGGTATCAAAGCCTTACAGTAAAACTCCTTAGTACATAACCTGACAGGTGGCAGATTATCAAATATTCTGGACTATCAGACGGCTAATACGACTTTGCCACCAGGTCTAACTTCTCCACTCAGACTGCTTGCTCTGGTCATGTGAAATTCCAGAATATAATGCAGATCTGGACTGGAAAAAGAGCAATGGACTCAGAACTCGGGTGCTGGATTAAGGGATTTTACTGTATTTCCATACTTGTCCACGTGGTTTATTACACGCCTCTGCTTGCTTTACGCTTCACGTAAAATTGGTTCCAAAATGGTTCATATAACGCTAGAACTTCTTGATAAATTACGATTAGAGATCAAATATAAAACAAACCTAATGATGTACAAATATATAAATGGGGTCTTTGTTCTGTCTCTTGGGATGGGTTCACACTGAGCGGTTTTTGAAATGCTGGGGGGGGGGGGGGGGGGGAACCACGGTTAAAAAAAAATACTCCCTAGTTTTCAGAAAGCGTTTCAGCTGTAATCCGGTTTACAATTACTGGTCATAGTCGGAGCAGCTGAAACACATTTCATTCAACATGTGGGTATGGAAATGCATGTGTTTTTTTTAGAGGTGTTTTTTTTTTTTTCTCCACGATTTCAAAGATGCACAATGTGAACCCAGCCTTGGGATATATTCACACCTTGTGGTGCAATTAAAATTCACATGCATTTTTACCGCAATTCATGCAGTAGTGAACGCACCAAATCACTGTAAACACACATGCATGTTTTTCAGATGGGTTTCTTGTGTTTTTTTTTTTATTTCAACTGCACCTTAACGTGAATATACCCTTAAATGTTTTTTTTCAATTTATTCAAAAAAGTGGCAGGGGTAGGAGGGATATATTTAAAAAAATAAAAAATACATGACTCCCCTTACAGATACCCGGCATTATATGACGTGAATACGTGACCGTATTCTAAATATGACAACGGCCCTTGCATGGGTGAAACGTTCCAATGATTTAATAGGCAAAGGCCCAACCTACCTGGTTAGCCAACGGTTGCTGAATCTGGTCATTGTAAGATAAGGCAGATGCTTGTTGGTCATTTAGGTTCTGCGGATGCCGGTCGCTGTACTGCTGATGAGAGTGTGGCATTTGTCCAGCCATCTGTAGACCCGCAGCATGGAATGAAAATGAGGGTGCAAGCCGGACAGATGACGGTTTGCATGTTGAAGTCTCTCCTCCTGGAAAGATAGGAATGTAAAAAATAAAAAGTTAAACGTTAATTTCTATGAAAACCATCTGACATTGCATCAGGAAAAACTTCGCTCCTTAGTGGAAATCCAGTGAATGTATTACAATAAAGTATAAGCTCGGCTTCTCGTGCTTCCAGAATAACCGTGCGTTACATTTTAGGTGTAAGCTGGAATCAGAGCACGGCCTTAGAAAGTTTTACATGGGGAACTCTTATTTAATTGCAGTTTACTAAGTAGACACTAGATGGCAGTGCAAGACTTCTTGTTGAAAATCTGCAGCAAGCAGATGAATCATGGTGTGCGAACAGCCACGGCAAGTAGAATACTGATCATTTACTCAGCACTGAAGGACGGCCAGAGTATACGTACCGCCACAACCAGAAGATAACTGCTTACAATGTTATGGACCGGCGGGGGAATACAACATCCCTATGGCAGCACGTACAACATCTTTGTATCAATTGACACATTCTAAAGTTTTTACCTAGAGCGAATTGATGCAATTAAATGAAAACTCTGCGATGTGCATGAATTGGGTTAGGCTAGATTCACACAAACGTGTCCATTTTGCGCACGTAAAAAAAACCCGCAGCGTTTCTCTTACGTTGCATTTCCGTGTGGCATCTGCGTTTTTTACGGGCGTATTTCATGCGGTTTTTTTAAGTCTGCAAAAAACAAAAACAAAACTAAGCTATTTTTTGTCCATTTCTTTAGCAAATGGTGTGTGAATCATAGACCGCACACGGATGACGTCCGTGTGCTAACGGTTGTTTTCACGCACCCATTGACTTCAATGGGCTACGTGGTACGCAAAAACAGGACCTGCAATAAGTTTCGTGCAGCGGACACACGCTACGTGAAACACGACGAATGTCTGAACAGCACCATTGAATTTCTTCGGTCCGTGTGACGGTCGTTGTTTTAGGCCTAATTCAGATGTTGCTGTTAAAGCAGCATCCAAAAAACGCACCGTGGTCTGATGCAATTTTGTGTTTTGTTCTTTTTCCTCAAAAACATGCAAGTTCTTCGATGCAGTTTTAACAGCAAGGTCTGAGCACACCCTTAAGGGTATATTCACACAGTGCAGTTTTGGTGAAGGATTTGAAGCCACAACCAGGGATTAGTAGAATCTTTCCTAAATACTTTCCCCTCCCCTTAAGATCCACTCCTGGTTATAGCTTAGAAAACCGCAAAAGCAAGAAAAAAACAAAAACACAAAACTGTCCTGTGTAAATAAGGTCTAAACCTGTCCATAAAGTGGCGATGACGGGGGCCATTGTATAGACACGGACAGTGCAGATAATCTACAGTCTGAGGGCAGGTTCACACGAATGAGTGCAAATTCCGACTTGAGTTTGAGGAATCTGTGAATACGGACGAAAATAGGACGTCCTATTTTTCCACGGACCCTTCACACGTTAAAACACAGGGCGTGTGGACGGCCCCACTGAAATACACCCATGTGACCGCATTTAAAAAAAAAAAAGCCCGTCACACAGGCGTATAGTACGTTCTTCTGAATAAGCCCTAAACATTACACCGATTGGGCCTCATTTACCAAAACCCAGAAGAAAAAAAAAAAAACAAATGACCACAATATCGTAGTTGGCTGCACGATCCTTGCCTGTAATAAAAACCTGAAACCTGGACAGACCAAACTATAAACCAATGAAACCAGTCAGGATCCAATATGACCGATCCATTGTATAACGGTCAGTGATCCAGTAATAACGGAAGCCAGGACGCAGTGCGAACAGAGCCCGATACAGATCACCGCTAAGGGTTGTTACCATTGGATTCGGTCTCTGCAAATTTTCCTTGCGCTGAACGGTCCGGACTCCAGGAGAACACATTTTACCTACACCAAGGCCTCATGCACGCGACCAAAATTTTTATCCGCAACTACAGATCCGTAATTGCGGATAAAAATACAGATCCATTCATTTCAATGGGCCACGGAAAACTTCCCATATACTTACGGGTGTGTCCGGGCTGTAGAAGTGACCCGCAAAAATAGGACATGTCCTATTTTTTGCATTTACAGACCGCGCGCCTGTACTTTTTAATTTGAGCGCGGCCCGCAAATGCAGGTGACAGTCCGCAGCCCGTCCGTGCCGTTATCATGGACCGTACCACACAGCTACAGCCGTGTGCAGGGGGCCTAACATTGTACCAAACTACCAGGACGGGATAGATGCCTGCGCATGGGTTTGCCCAACGTATTTGGTCTTAAAGTCGATTACAATTTTCCTGGTGACAGCAGCAGAATCAGTGACTGTGGCCGCGAAACCCTGGAGATTCAGGGAACAGATTTCTATATCTGGCCCAGAAATAACGCTCTTATATGCCCTGTGTGAATGAGGGTTACATATTGCCCGGTATTACAATGCCAACGAGCGAAAGTGAGAACCAAAAATTTCCCAATTTACATTGGCGGAATCTGCGAGCGTGGTGAATGGTACAATGTGACCGGTGCGGCCCCTTTATTGTGGGAACTCGTAGACTTTACCAACGTGATCAAATGTCATTTATCCAACACATATTAGATCGTTATCACTAAGCTCCCCGTTTAAAGTCTTCGAATAATCAGATTGACAGGATAAGCCACGCACGTCTGATAGGTGGGGGTCACCTGAACCCACTGAGGTGGCTTTATTTGCAGTTTCCGTAACTCTAAGGCCTTGTGCACACTTCCATCACCTTTTTCACGGATCAGTGTGCTTCCCGTGTACACTACTGTGTTTCAGTTTCCGAGAGGAAACTGTCCCCATTCACACTATGTATATGATATTGTGAGCGCAGCGCGTGGTACTCACTGTCCAGGGTGCTGAAAGAGCTACTGCCAATCAGTGCAGCACCCTGGACAGAGACTAACGCTGGACAGTAAGTACCATGCGTGGCGCTCACAATGTAGATTAATGGTTCATAACAAAGAAAATAAAAATAAAACAAAAAAAAAATTTACTACTTCTTCCTCCAGTCCGGCCTCCTGAGGTGGCCTCCAATCACAGGCTGCAGCAGTCACATGGCCTGCCGCGTCATCCAGGGAGGTAGGACTAGATGTCAAAAGAGGGACACGTCACCAAGACAACGGCCGGAGTACGTATGAACTTATTTTTCTTTCTATCGCTGCGTTCCAGCACTGATCAGCAGCCTCTTCTCTCTATCAGTGCTGGATAGAGAGAAGGGGCTGTCGATTAGTGCAGTGCAATAACTTTCTATGTGTGCCTCTGCCCGCCCGGCCATTGCTAGGCAACGGCTCCGTCACACAGACTGCGCACGGATGCCTTCCGTGTGCCTTCAGTTTTTGTGACGGACCCATTGACTTGCATGGGCCACACGGTCATGGAATCTCGGACAAAAGTAGGACATGCTGTACTTTTGTCGGAACGGAAAAACAAGACCGTCAAACAAAAAACTACATGTGTACATGGCCCCATTGAAATGAATGGGTCAGGGTGCTAGCCGTCCAAAAAAACAACTAGCACCCTGAAGGAAAAAATTTAAGTGGGCCTGAGGCCTAATAGGCTTTAAAGAGGACCGATCACCTCTCCTGACATGTCCGGTTTAAAAAATACTTGTATTCTCCATTAAATAAGTACATATTTTCTTATTTTTCGGTGTGGTGTTGTTCCTTTGTTATTCCTCCTAGAAATGCATGAATAAATTGACAACTGGGTGTTACCATTCCCCTCGACAAAGAGGCGGGTCCCTACACAGTCACTGTCAGCGCTGATTGGACATGGTCAGTCTGTGTAAGGACACCCCTCCCCCCAACTGGTAACACCCAGCTGTCAACTTATTCATACATTTTAAAGAGGAATAACAGAGGAACGGCACATAGTAAAGTACTCATAACAACTCTGGAGCATCTTTTCTATTATGGGGAATACAATTATTTACAGACAGGCACCTCAGGTAACAGGTCCAGACAGACGCTTAATCGCCCAAACTTCTCCAGTCTCCCCATGAATGCAGACAACTTGGCTCGCAGAAAAGGAGTCCGGACCCTCCACCCATCATATTTATGGTATAGCTTGCAGATAAACGTCTAAACCCCTTTAACAGTGTAGATTTAGTTACCGTTTAATAGGCACTAACCATACGTGCATCTATTGCACTCTGTTATCAGTCAACACTGTGTTTTTCAAATGGATTGAGGTGGAAAAGAACCCCTCCCCCACATAGGGAAGATTCACAAGCGCCAAATTTGTTCCATACATGTAAACGGGGTTATTTCCGCAGAACAGGCTTGGATGCCTGAAAACCGCATTCAGTTGTATGTTACAGTTGCAGAAAATCAGACGTGTGCGAATTTACCCTCAGACTTTCCGATCCAGACCAGGTCGCTCACACCTTTTTCTTTTTCTCCAATCAATAGACCCGATTGGCACACGGCGTGCAGCCCCAGCCTTAGGCTATGTTCACACGGGGTATTTTGCCGAGTTTTTTGACGCGGAAACCGCGTCGCAAAACTCGGCAGAAACGGCCCGAGAACGCCTCCCATTGATTTCAATGGGAGGCGTCGGCGTCTTTTTCCCGCGAGCAGTAAAACTGCCTCGCAGGAAAAAGAAGCGACATGCCCTATCTTCGGGCGCTTCCGCCTCCGACCTCCCATTGACTTCAATGGGAGGCAGGAGAAAGCGTATATCTCGCTGTTTTATGCCCGCGGCGCTCAATGGCCGCGGGCGAAAAACAGCGCGATAATTGCCGCGAAAATCGGCGTGCAGGGAGAGGAATATCTGCCTCAAAGTTCCAAACGGAATTTTGAGGCAGATATTCCTCCCCCAAAATACTCCGTGTGAACATAGCCTTACATGCCCAGACATGATTGACATCAGCAGCTCAGGATACAATGTTACCATTTTCATACGCTGTGCACTTTAGGCCCAACTACAATGTCAAAAAGTATCAATTGGAGAAGCATTTCAGAAAAGCAGAAAAATACTAAACTTCTCATAAATGGCGGCCAGTCTTGTGCGCAGTTTCACGCCCATTCATGCGCGGTGACCGATGAGCGGCTCTCCCTCCTGACCTCACGTGCACTCTGTGTAAACACTCGCAGCATCGCCCCACGGAATAAACACACAGACCTGCCCAAACCATAGAAAAGCACAACAACCTCAAACAGCTGACGGCAACTTCAAGCTCCACATTCTCCAGCTGATGTCAGTGGCCAGTGATGTCATCAGTACAATGCAGATCCCGTCTACATCCCCCTGTCCTCCAAGGATCAAACCCTAATAGAGGGTAAAGGCTGCGCATTCATGTAGTCATCTGACTTGCGCAGTTGTTGGACGGTCGGACGTCGCACGACCGGAGACATCGTAAAAGAAAAACGAAACATAAGTAATCTTTAAATCAGGATTAGATGTGATCATGTAAGAGCTTTTGGAGGTTAAAGGGGTAGTCCAGAATTAGAAAAACTTGACTGCTCCTTCTAAAAACAGCGGTGGTATTGCCTCACCCATAAATCTCTCCTCCGTGCTGCACCTCCTTACATCTCTGTCCACCACCCTACTCGGGCTCTACGTTCTGCCAACGACCTTAGATTGACATCCGCCATAATCTGAACCTGCCACTCCCGTCTCCAGGATTTCTCTCGTGCTGCACCAGTTCCCTGGAATGCGCTACCCCAGACAATCAGATTAATTCCCAACATCCAGTTATAAACGTGCCCTGAAAACACATCTTTTTAGACAGGCCTATAACATTCCCTAATCTGACTCCCTTCCTTGCCCACTATTACATTAGTCATGAGAACTTGACCCCCCCCTGATTCAGCCGTATCCCCCACACCCCTTGCACCCTAATACATGTCATGTCTGTCATACAGATACCGGCTGGTGACGGCTCACGCAGCTTTATGTTACTACCCCATATGTATAAAAGATGGCAGACCATTGTACTGAACAAGCGCGTATTACATTTTGTGTCCCCCTTATTTCCTCTTAGATTGTAAGCTCTTGTTTGAATTGTAAATTAGTTTGGTCACTATGTAATGTCGGATATTGTCTGTACAATGTACCCCCTGAATTGTAATGTGTGTGGAATATGTTGGCGCATATAAAATAAAAATTATTATTATTGTAGCTCAGTCCTATTTACTTCAAAAAGGAGCCGAGCTGTAATACCAGACACAACCCATGAACAGGCGTGGCACTGTTTTTGGAAGAAATCAGCCATGTATTTCCAACCCTGGACAACCCCTTTAATATCTCATCGTCCGTCTCAGATCCAATTGCTATAAAGAGTAAAATCTAATGTTCAAGGTGATCAGCAATTTCATGCTGGGGAGAGGCGGACTGTAGTGTTGGTCCATGGTATGACCAGCAGGACATCCAGCAAAAGTAGTGATTATGGGGGCAAGAGTTTATTTCACATCTCCAATGTTGAGATCCTGGAGGGTATACATCCGCATGGTGAAGGACATCAGCCGCATATAAAGCCGCTACTGAAAACCATTTTACAGTTTATATATCGATACAATCTACATACAAAATATACTCCAGAGCTGCATTCACAAATCTGCTGGTTGTGATCGGTAACCGTCAAAGCTTGTTGACAGACACCCCTAAAAGCTCCGCTGGGCTCCTATAACGCAGTGGGAAGGTTCCTTTTTCCTACATAAGATTACTGTACAGAGCCTGGTGTAAAGACTGCACCTCTCACAAAGTCATCAGATATCCACGAAGCAGGGAAAGAGGGAAAATGCATGGAGATTTATTCCAAATGTCACATGCTGGTGGACATCTCCTAAAAAAAAAAGCATTACTATGACCCCTATTTCCAACAGGGGTCACAATCGATCATCCCTGGGTCTATAGTGTCCAGCATTGGCTAGGCCATAGACATTACATGGTTGGTGGTTCCTGTCAAATTTCACAACTCTGTCACCATGATCACCCTGGACCTACAAAATTACAAAACTGATAGAATTGGGGGGGGGGGGGGGGTGTTACACTGAAGGCCTGATCCAAATCTATATACAAAATACCTGTAAAACCCACATAAGTCATAGCAGCACGACCCAAAGCCTTTGAACGCGGAGCAGTCAATACGAGTCCTCATTTACCGTACAGCGCCGCTCTATTCATTCGTAAACAAGGGAATTATTCTTTTTATGGCATAAAAAAGAAGAAAAGTAAAATGTGCTTTCGTTTCCGGTGCAGATTTTATTGAATTATTTATCCTGTACAAACACAATAGTCGCGTTCCGTGCTTGATATCGGTGTCGGAGATGCACCATGTGTCCTTGGAACTGGAGTGTACAGTGTAGGCAGGCAGCCTCCGAACCACGTCACCGAGTGACAGACAAAAGATCGCACGTTAACCCTCTGTCCTCCATGCGGCAACTTAAAAGCAGCTTCCCACATCACTAAAATCTACTAAAGCCTCCCTGAAGGGGTGAAGAGGAGAACCCCCCCCCCACCAACACCGATTCCCAATCCAATAGTGATAACCATCCAGAACCATTATGTATCACTCAGAGGTGGTCACCCGTCACCCCCCAATAGGAAGGGAGAACAAGTGGATCTCTCCTGATCTGTATTAACGAGCATGTACACAGATCTATGCTCCTTAAAGTTTGTGGGGGTGCACAGCTCTCTGACATGCGACTGCTGAACTTTCTATTCAACAGCTGAAATCAAAGAAATCAGATCTGGGGTTACTGCATTCCCTTAGTCATCAAATAACCCCAGATGATGTAATCACAGAGGTGCACACAATGAGAAGGAAGACCGGGGGTCCTAGAGACATCCAGGAAAAATAGTGACAAAAATGTAAAAAAAAAAAATACATTCTAAGGGTACGTTCACACTGAGGTTTTTTTGCAGGCAGAAAATATCAATGGTGACGCAAACAGAAGCTAAGGTTTCCGTTTGCCTTTCCGTTGAGGGGTTCACCCGACGAAAGCCTCCGACGGTACCCCGGAATGGAAAGCCAACGCTGATGTGAACAGGCCCTTAGATATTTAATGACCTAGTGACATGTCTGAAGTTTCGATCGGTAGGGGTCTGAGCACGGAGACCACCACCAATCGCTAAAATTAAGCAGCAGCTCCCAGAAGCGCTTGGGTGAGAGCGGAGCTACTTCGTATCTGACTGACTTTTGTCGGTAAGCCGAGCAATTGGTGTACAAGCCCATAGACTTTCTACTGAGCCCGAACACCAACTGCTGAGTTTTCCAAGAGCAGATCAGAAAGGAAGCGGCTCCGTGCTCACCCGAGCGCTTCTGGCGGTTTTTTTTGCAGCGGAATGTCTGCTAGTTGTAAAGGAATTGCTGCTGCAATTCTGTTCCGTGTGGATAAGCCCTTATTCTTGTGCTATTCTCCGGTGCTTCTCTGTAAGGTGGGGTTCACAGGGCACTTGTGTGAGGTTATCGGGGCCCTTTTTTAACTATATAATGTGAATTCCCGTTTACACAGGTAACGGTGGACTCTGCACTTTTCAGCACGGTTTCATTTCCCCAAAACCAAAGCCAGGCACACTTAACAGGGTAAAACAAAACTTTACAAGGGAAGAATGAGACGTTATTATTTTGGTGCAAATGGCGCTTCATTTTATTGATTGGTGGGGGTCTCAGTGCTCGGACCCCCACCGATCAAAACTTCTGACATGTCACTAAGACATGTCAGAAGTGTTCCGAAAAGGTAGTTACCCTTTAACAGCTGAGTAGAATATTTCTGGGAGGGATTAATGTGATCAGTATTCGGACGGATTCACACGTGATAGAAATGGTGCAGATTTTATTCGCAGTGTTTCCGCTACAAACTTTTGCTCCGATTTTCACCCCTTCTATATTGATATGTTACATCCAGCCTAAGGCGCTAGTCACAGGAACATATTTATCGTCCGTGTGATAACGGTTTTAACCACGGATAGCACTGACCCACACAAGTCAATAGGGCTGTTGACACATCCGGGTTTGGTTTTTTGGGGTTTTTTTACGGAGCGCGCATCCGTTGCGAGAAACTCACAACACACCCTATTCTGGTCCGTTTTTGCAGACAAGACTTGCCCGAAGTCTACGGGTGCGTAAAAAAAACACAAAAAAACATACAGCACACAGACAACATGTGTGCGCTGCCCGTTCTTTCACTGATCAGTTCCTAAGAAAAGCAAAGAAGAAAAAAAAATAAAAAATCAGGAAGCGCTCGCAGAGGAGAAACCCCGACAAGAAAAACGGATGCCACGTGGAAACCACACTGACGCAATACGGACAGTCATATGCATGAAATACGGTGCATTTTTTTGCAGACGCAAATTGGACACACTCGTGTGAATAAGGCCTTAGTTTTATCAAGTATCCATGGTGGTGTCCCCTAGTGCGGAGAGTCCGGCATGTTACCACCAGAAGCTGCTGTACTCATTCATATATGTGATCCAACACAAACGTATATTACACTGAAACAAACACAAACTAAGAACAGAGAATCACGGCAAAAACAATGACCGTGACCGAGCGACTAAGGGTACGTTCACACAACGGATCTAGAAGGGGGCGTGGCTAAAAAATATTGGTAATTTGCACATTTGTGAACGACATGTGACATTTTTGGTGCAAAATATTATGTAAAGTAAGCCAGTCTCCAGGTGGTGTAAGGAAAGGTGTCTAACATTTAGCTAGATGCAAACTTTAATACAGCATGTGACACTGATACATTTTGCACCATTTTTGGGACACATTTAGCAAGCGAGTAATGCCAGAAAAATGGCGGTGACCGGTGTTAGAAAAACGGTACAAGTGACGTCATTAAATAAATGGCAATGACCGCACCGCATTATTATGAACTAATATTTCTATGAAACGTTACACTGCATGTAGGACAGCCGTGCGCTGGTGTAAGGGAGCGGGTCGAGTGCCTCCGAAGTTGCTCCAAACATAACATTTCACACAATTTGCACCAAAATGAAAACAACATCTCATTCTTCCCTTGTAAAGTTTTGTTCTTACCCTGTTGATAAGTGTGCCTGGCTTTGGTTTTAGGGAAATGAAAAGTGCAGAGTCCACCATTACCTGTGTAAACGGGAATTCACATTATATAGTTAAAAAAGGGCCCCGATAACCTCACACAAGTGCCCTGTGAACCCCACCTTACAGAGAAGCACCTGAGAATAGCAGAAGAATAAGGGCTTATCCACACGGAACGGAATTGCTGCAGAAATTCCTTTAAAGAGGAGCTAAACGTTTGACAAACTTCTGACGGGTCGTAGTCAGAAGTTTGGATTGGTGGGGGTCCGAGCACGGAGACCCCCACCAATCGCTAGAAGTCACGTCTGTTCCGCTTTTTCTGGAGAAACCGATGTATCCGAGTACGGGCTCATAGACTTTCTGTTGAGTCCGTACACCGATACATTTATTTCCAGAAAAAGCCATTCCGCTGCAAAAAAAAACAAAAAAAAAATAAACCACCACACCATTTCCAGAGTTTACTGCAGAAAATGGTGCAGATTTTGCTGCGTTTTTCTTCATGTTAAGAGATAGTGACGACATCTCTGAAAAACGCAATAATTCAGTCTACCTTCCGCAGCAGGAATCGACATGCTGCAGTACAAAAAATACACACCGCAGCACGCCGATTTGTGAAATCTCACCCACTTTGCTGCTACTGTGTTCTGCTGCATATTTTCCATCCGCAATTCCGCAGCCATTGTGGACGAGGCCGAATTCTAATCATGATAAAATAATTCAAGAACCACTCAATGCCAGGTGGCGGCAGCGAAAGCACTAGAGATTTAGTTAATTTCCGGTGATAAAAGAGAATCCTCAAAAAACAGAGACCATATAGGAATACATTTAGCACAACCATATAAATCAAGTGACGCTTCTGACACAAACGAGTGACCAAGTCATCCAATATAATTATTGTATATATAGAACATGACCATAAACCCGTGATTGATCTCCAAAAGCTTGTCCAGAGAAGAGATTTATCCGAATAGAGACAGAAGCTAGATAACGCTCCCTGACTGCCATACTCTGGATTACAATAGGTTATTGACTCAATGGGGAGAATTTATTGAAAATTGGCGCAAATTGCCAGGTTATTAAAAGGTGCAGGTCTCAAAATAAATTTGGCACATTTTGAACTCTAGATTAGATAGATTTGCACCATTTCCACCTATTCTAGTTAGAGTTTTCCCATCTCAGACATTTATGGCATATCCACAGGTCTGATAGATCCTGGTCCCAGAACTCTGAATCAAATATATTTCGAGAACAGGGGTCCCAAGTCGTGAAGGCCGCAGAACAAAGATGGAGGCTCAATGGCAAAGTGGCTGTGAGTACGAAAACAGCTGAGCGCAGTGTGATACGCGGTTTCCCATAGAAGTTAATGGGCGTTACGAAAACCAGGTACAACAGTGAGCGTGACCACCTTGCCAGAGGCCACCTCGCCAGGCGGGGAAATGGACCCATATTCTAGGAGATAGATGTGGGATGGGTCCTAGCTCTTGGACCTGCACCTATCAGACATTTATGGCATATCTTGTGGATCGGCTATAAATGTCTGAGATGGGAATACCCCTTTAAGAAGTCTAGCCTAAACTACATCCTTAGAGACCACGTTTACTTTTCTCAACAACTTTCCAAATGTAGCGAGTGTCAAAAAGTCGTACATTTTACCACTAAAATGTTCGCTAGATTTTAGCAGTGCAGTTTAAGCCAAAACCTGGCACAAAGCACTTATAAATGTGGGCCAATGCGTGAACCTCCAACAAGATTTTAGATTTTTTGTTTTAAAAGGCGACAATACTTTTTGTGTGTTAAAACGCGGTCACGCAGCACTCCATGTAATCCACACTGTAACCAATGATTTCTCCCTAATCACGCATGGCTTTTACCCAATCATCATGTCCTGTCTGTAATCGTCAACTTCAGGACCAGCCATTCATAACGTCAGATAATCTGAGCGCCAATACACATTGCGGCCGTACAGCGGTAGTGAATGTGGTGCTGCAACATGGTTTTTGGTCGTGCGGCCTGTACAGGTAAGGACTTCATGTTTTGGCCCTACGTTTAACATATACACCTGACATACATTAAACAGACTGACAGATGCCTTAAAAAAAAAAAGAAAAAAAAAAAAAAAAGAGGCTGGTCTGAAAAACTGCTTCATGCCCAGACTGATGAATATAAATCAGATCTGCAGTACTACAGCACGGCCACTGTACAGTGACTGGAGCCATCTGCTTCCAGCACCGACCACTGCAAAACTTCTGGTGCTGGAGGCAGCTGATCGGTGTGGGTACCAGGTGTCGCACCTCCACCGATCATATATAGATAATCTGAAAAACCGGAGTTTTGTTTGTTTTTTTGCAGGATCCCTTAGGCTGGAATAGCATAGTCTACTGCACTAGTCCATCACCCAAAATAAACACACATACTGACGTATACCAGCACGACGAAGGCCAAAACAAAAAACACTTGGCCTCCATTGGAGTACTGGGGACCTATGGATACGTTTAGTGTGTATGTCTAGAGCGGTTTCAACGTACACGCAAAACGCAGGTAAAAACGTGACGTGCACAAGCCCTAAATGCACATTGAAAGCATGTGTTTCACCTAGACAAGATGTGCGGTCAAAAACCAAATTGCCACAAGGAGTAAAATCTCGTTCTTGGCCGCGCGGCTCGTACAGGTGAAGTACATGGTTTCAATGCGTTCTACTGCTAAAGGCTGCTCGTCCAAAACCCTTATATCAACTCCGCATTTACTACCGCTGCACGGCCGCTACATGTATGGGCAACCCAAGATGATTATCTGGCATCGTGGGTGAATATGGTCAGCTAGAGCTAAAGTTGAGACTACGGACAGGACTTGTTGCCACCCATGTGTACTGGCGTCCTTAGGCCGGGTTCACACAGTTTTTTTTGCAGGCGGAAATTCTGCCTCAAAATTCCGTTTGGAAGTTTGAGGCAGATTTTCCTCTCCCTGCACGCCGATTTTCACCCGCAGCCATTGAGCGCCGCGGGCAAAAAAACGCTGCAAAATACGCTTTCTCTGCCTCCCATTGATGTCAATGGGAGGTCAGAGGCGTAAACGCCCAAAGATAGGGCATGTCCCTTTCTCCCGCGAGACGTTTTTACCGCTCCCGGGAAAAAGACGCCTCCGCCTCCCATTGAAATCAATGGGAGGCATTTTCTGCCCGTTTTTGACGAGCTTTGTGGGGCGGTTTCCGCGTCAAAACTCAGTGTGAACATAGCCTTATACTGGAACAGTTGTGGCACTACTGAAATAGTGTTCAACTACTGGAGACGACTGCAAGCACCACAAAAATTGAAGTCGCCACCTTATTGATGTCTCCGGCAATAAACACTGCCAGCCATGCACCCCCTTCAGCTGGGACGTAAAGTCCACCCATTGAGGCAGCACCTTAACACCCACTAGCTTTACTTTCTATAGTCCTTTTAAAATGAGAAATCCATTCCAAATAACTATATGTCACAGGTACACGGACGATCACATTGGTAAACTCTCTGATGGTGGAAAACCACCCATTTCCAGGATGAATGGACTCTATGGAGAGATCAGACCCCTTTGGCGCTGCCTAGAGATTTCTGTTACTTGACCAATCACATTCGCTGTTTGCTCAGCAGTGGTGCAGTCACATGACAGGCCAATTATCTGATTGGATAAATGCTCAATGATAAGAGGGCGGGACCTCGAATGAATATTCACGAGCAGTCATACTGAGCGACGTACAAAGATGAAATTCAGAAGAAAATCTTTATATTGAGTAGAAGAGACTATATAGTAAAAGGAGTTGTGGAGAAACAGTTCTCCACCCGCAGACGTCCTACCTGATAGACTGCACTAATCCTCTATCGATTAATAATGTCTGACCCGAAAACCCCAATACCACCCCTCCCCCCTTTTTTGACTGACAGTGTTAAGAGCTAGGGGGAAAAAAATGCAACAAAAAAATAAAAAACACCAAAAAATGTCGGATTGGGCGAACGAAAGCATGTGACTGCAGGACTAAAATTATCTGCCGGAGTCACCCCCGGTGCCCACCTGTTGCGACACCAACACTCGCCTAGGCCGGGTATTTTTAGAATGCAGCACCACTTTCCCGGGCATGCACTAAGGCTGGCGCCGCACACCATTAACCCCTGCCATGCACTGGGTCAGACCCCACCAGTAGTAGATGACATATTAGGGGCTCTCGCCCGCTCTGTATATAGGTATTTAAAGCCGGCCAATCACACCCTCGCTTGTACCGTGGTCGCAGTGTGTGCTGCCTGCAGTGAGCAGGAGACTGCTGCAGATCATTAAATACTCGTTTATCAACGTCTCTCGCCAGGCAACACAATGCAGAAGAACAGCACAGGGGGGGGGGGGGAGCGAGCGCCGGGCGCCCCAGCAACAGCGGCTAATTAGCATAGCCTGCCACTCTGACAGCGCGACGTGATTGGACGGGCTCCGGCAAAGGCGAGCCAATCGACAAGGCTCTATGCAAATCGACTTTGCTCCAGTTGCCAGGGCAGAGCCGCTTGCCGGCTGTCCAATAGGAAAACAAACAATAAACAAGGAATGGAGACGGAGCTGTTGTCACAGTCTCGCTGCTTCCCTCCAACTTTTCCGTTAACACTTTAAAGCTTAATCGGGGGGCACCAGGGGGGAAATAAGAAAGGGGGGGGGATTAGCTGCAAAACCGTGACAGCAGGTTATAGACTTGCTGCTGCTGTGTTGCAATTCATCGGGGCAGGGCAATGCAGCGCGATGATACGGGGGTTTACACTGCTGCACCGATCCTGTGTGCACGGGCACGCCGCTGGTGCAGTGGGATGCCCACACTGTATAGGCATGACAGAGACTACCACTGTTCACCATCAGCCATGATGGGACTTGTAGTTCACCACGGTATGCGGCTCATTGCACACTCCGAAGCGGTCACCCTGGAGGAAATAGAACACACAGATACAATGTCGGATAGAGCGGCTCAGGGTACAATCACTGGTTGCTATGGACATCTCCGCTTTATTTGCACCAGTGTTTCCAAATTCATGAAAACTATCCAAAGCAAAAGCTGTTGCCCTTAGCAACCAATCACAGCGCAGCTTTCATTTCTTATACTGCTCTTGAAAAAAATGTAAGCTGCGCTGTGATTGGCTGCTATGGGTGTGCGTGGAACGTTGAGCATTTTCTAGTCAGGTAGAGTTGGGGGTCCATGAGTTCGGAAGCTACAGATACTTGGATGCAGCACGGTTAAAAGGGATTGTCCAGCATAGAAAAGCCATAGCGGTTACAAAGGGCTTCTCTCTGGAGGACCTGTCCTGTATTCATTTCACCTGTGGTGGCGCTGCAAGGAAACGGAACACTTAGGCCTCACGACCGTAGGCATGAGCACGGCCGTGTCCATAAGAGCCTGGACCGCAGAACACGGCCGTAATAAGACATGCCCGTTCTTTCTGCGGTCCGGGCTCCTGTGCCATGCACAGACCGTGGAAACCACGCTCATGTGCATGGGCCCATAAGAATGAATGGGGCCGCAATTCTCCCGTGGGAAATTGCGGCTGCAAAAGCACGTTCGTGTGCATGGGGCCTTAGGCCCCATGCACACGACAGCAAAAACGCAAAAACGGAGCCATTCACTTTCATTGAACACTGACACCTTTCCGTAGCACTACGGAAGGGTGTCAGTGCTGTGGAAATGTTCCGGGAATTATGGAACATGTCCGTTCTTTAGCATTTTGCGGGCCGTGCTCCCATACTTTGTATGGCAGCACGGCCCGAAAATGCGGCTGTCAGTCAGCGGCCGGCCGTGCCCGCAATCGCGGGCCGCGATTGCGGGCACGATCGTGTGCATGGGGCCTTACTGCCAAGTTTGCCCACAGATTACAGCTGATCACAGGTGGTTCCAGCAGGGAGAATCTCTGCTTATTGTCATGTGACCCTAACAAGTAGGGATCATCCAAAGCCGAAAAAAAGCTTCAGAAACCTGCGGTGTTCTTTCTTAGTAGCTCTTCAGCCTGACTGATAAAGGGGGGCTCCGAGAGACCTAATAAGCCATACACACAGGTCGCCATCAATAAAACCCCTTTAATAAAAGAAAACCTGTCTTCTAAGTGGAAAGAAAAGGGTGACAGCCCTCACTAAACCTGCCACGCACTGCCCATGAGGTGGAGCTACGTAGCGGCCTTTGACACCTTGAAGCACTTCCTGACAAAACATTGGTAGGGGACCGGTATCTGGGAATGGGAAGATGGAAGCCAGCAAGAGATCTGCCATTGTACGTCACAAAAAAAAGGCTCCTAGCAAATTGGCGCAGGACCGGAGCGCCTAAAGTTATTATTTCTTAAAAACATCAGATCCTAAACCTAGAGCAAAGCGATCAGAGATCAGACTTGTAGCCATCGGCTTCCACACGGCAGCAAAGCTGACAAACACCAAGACCGTAGCCGGAGAGAAGTCATTCAGATCATGACCAGGGCTAGCAAGCCTTCGCTTCGTCGGCCAAGGTCACCCAGGCGGCGGCAGGCGAAGGGTTAAGTATCCGGTTACACCAGCGCAATGCAAATAAGGACCGTTTTCATCCCTGTCATCAATCAGACGTTTTAAAGAGAGATTTGAGATTGTGCGGGGTTTGGAAATGCTGCGGAGCGTGGTTTTCCTTAAACAGCTGACAGCCACAGATTCCCTGCTGCTTGCAAGAGAGGAAACCCAACAGCTGGTGAATGAGGGATGCCCCATCAAAGTTAGCCTGGTGGAGCTCAGCGTCCCTGTGTAGGAATGGGGGTTCGCGTGCTTTCTTTATACAGTCAGTCGCTAAATCGGACGTCCACCTTTGCTCTAATTTACACTTTGGAGCGGTGAAATCGGAGACCTGAGCGACAGCGGACTTGAGGCTCATTTCATGTCACAGATGCAATGTGGGTCACGTACACACCAGCTACGAAGGCTGAAGAGTAATGGGTTACTCCATCATCATCGAAATAATCTCCGCCTCATGCATAGCCCCGCACTCCTTAGCATGGCATGTATTACAGTATGGGGCCCCGATATCTATAGGCACAAACACAGATCCCAAATATAACTGCGTGCATGAGACGGATGTAGTAACCGGTATATAGTGGAAAAGAAGCCGCCCAGGCCAATAACATCACATTTAAGGTGGTCCTTCTTAATGATTTCTTTTTATCTGCCACCTTAAATGCAAATCGACAAGGCTTGAATGCAAGTGCAACTTTTCTTGAAACGAGAGGGTTTGTTGTTTTGTTTTCAGAGAATTGGAAAAGCCAAAATTCTGAATCACATGCAAAAAGTTTCTTGGTTGTCTTTCAGTTTATGCTAGAAAGTAGCATGAAAAAGCAAAACCATTGACTGCATCCTGTGAAGAGCCGCACTGCACATGAATGAGTTTTATACAGGTCACATGAATGGTACCCGCTGTGAATTGTCCCCTTGTACCATTTAAAGGGGGTTTCTAAGAATGGGCTGTTTCTTCATACTGGTGACCTATCCACAGGATAGGTCAGCAATATATGACCGGTGGGGGTCCGATCAGCTGTTCCGGCTGCCACCAGGAGTTATGCAATGGTGGATGCCGGAAGCAGATGGCTCCGGTCACAGTTTCACAGCCTATACAAGCGAATAGAAGCAGAGCTGCAGTAAGCCAGCACGCCCGCCACACAGTGTACGGAGCCTTCTGCATCCGGCACCGAACACCGCATAACTTCCAGCGGCCAGGACAGCGGATAGGTGCAGGGTCCGGGTGTCAGACCCCCACCGACCAGATCTACTGGATAGGTCATCGGCATGAAAACCGGTCCATGACCCAAAATACCCTTTAATATGTTTTCGTTTGCAAAAGTCAAAAGAAAAACAAAGCATGTGGTATAACTTCCTATGAACTTGGCCCGAGTCCTTCCCTCACAGCCTCCATGACCCGCAGTAAGGCTCTGTTTACACCTGCTTTCCACGTTATGTTCTGCTGCGTCATAAGTAGGGTTGCACGATGCATCGAAACTTCGATACGGTTTCGATGCCGTGCCACCTCAAACGGTGCAATACCATTAACTCATGCATCTCGATACTATGCTGTGTGGCCGCACAGCTTAGTAGTGCAACACATGAATTTAGTCAGAGCGGGGCTGCAGCTGTGTAACACAGCCATTGCCCCGCTCCTGAGTCCTGCCAAGAGCGGGCGCGGTCAGCATGATCTGATGCGACCAGCGCTGCACTTATGAGCGCCGGCACTGAAGATAGAACATGGCGGGAACACTGCAAAACACCCACATGTTCTGTCTTCAGTGCCGATGCTGCTGCACATTAGTGTAGCGCCGGCCGCATCTCCTCATGCTGACCGCGCTACAATAGTTGTATTACACAGCCGCAGTGCCGCTGTAACGGCGGAGATCAGAGAAACTTCTTATCTCCGCCGCAATTTCTGAATGCTGCGCTCAAAGCAGACCGCAGCAATCAAGGGGTAAATGAGAGGGGGGAGGGGGATGCCTGTGACACGATCAATGGACATACCATATATGGACAGACAGTCAAGGGTCCATTGAAGGACTCCAGGGCTGCCTGACCATATCTCCTGTTGCTAGGGCATACTTAGGTATGTCCTAACAACTGCCTGTGTACTATCTGTATATAGATATATGCCAGAACATGAACGTTTCAAAATAAAAAAACTATTTTTTTTTTTTTTTTTACAATAAACATTAAAGAGGCTGTCACCAGATTATAAGTGCCCTCTCTCCTACATAATCTGATTGGCGCTGTAATGTAGGGGACAGTGGTTTTTATTTTGAAAAACGGTCATTTTTGACCAAGTTATAAACAATTTTAGATTTATGCTAATTAGTTTCTTAATAGACAACTGGGCGTGTTTTTACTTTGGTCAGCGCCATACTCCTCTGTACAACGCCCAGTTGGTAAAAAGTAGATACATTTGGTATCGTCGCGACCGTAAGAAACTTATAGCGTCATTTATACTGCTTACCCTGTTTAATAAGTGAAAAAGCAGTTTATTATTTTTTACGTAAGGCACGAGGTGTTATGAATTTTGAACCTCCATGTGCCGCACATTAATAGTAATTAACTCAATCATGTACCTCACACATTAACCCAATGTTGTCCATTATGACTGAGGAACATGATCAGGTTAATTACTAGAAGGGTATGTTCACACAGATTTTGATCTACCTGCAGGCCATTTGCTGCGTTTTTCACTCGCGCGCACGCATTGAGCGGCGCGTGCAAAGACGCCGCAAAATACGCTTTCTCTGCCTCCTATTGATGTCAATGGGAGGTCAGACGTAAACGCCCGAAGATAGGGTTTGTCGCTTCTTTTTCCCGCGAGACATCAATGGGAGGCATTTTCGGCCGTGGTTTATGCGTCAAAAAAAGCGTTTAAAAAAAAAACGGTGTGAACTGACCCTTAATGTGCGGCACGTGGAGGTTCAAAATTCATCAAACCACGCGCCTCACATCAGAAAATGGAAGATTTTTTTTTTTATTATTGTTGGCAAAGTATCGTTTTGGTATCGAGCATCGCAATACTACACAAAGTATCGGTATCTAAGTTCGAATTCTGGTATCGTGACAACCCTAGTCATAAGAGCATAACAACGAGAAAGCCGCAAGTACCGGATCTGTTGGGTGCCGTTTGTTTCTGTTATGCAACAGCATGCATTCACTTTAATGGGTTCTTTCGGTGCGCCGTCATTTTGCCGAACAAAATAGCGCAGAATGGTTATCCAAGCTATATGAGGAGCAAACAGTAACAAAGTTGCAAAGTTTTGTGAACTTGTATCAATCATCCTCTTCATTTGTAACTAGGAGCATCATCCAGCAATGGTAACATTACACCTTGATGCCAACTTCGTGAAGCAAAGTAAGGGTATGTTCACACCGCCAAATTACGGACGTAATTCGGGCGTTTTACGCCTGGAATTACGGCTTGAAAGCGTAGACAAACATCTGCCCATTCAAAGCAATGGGCTGACGTTTGTCTGTTCACACGAGGCGTATATTTACGCGTCGCTGTCAAAAGACGGCGCGTAAATAGACGCCCGCGCCAAAGAAGTGTCATGTCACGTCACTTCTTCAGACGTAAATGGAGCCGTTTTCCATGGACTCCATGGAAAACCAGCTCCAGTTACGTCCACAATGGACGCGGCATTCAAGCGCCTGCACATGCCGTTACGGCTGAAATGACTGGGCTGTTTTCTCCTGGAAACAGCCCCGTAATTTCGGCTGTTACGGACGCTGCTGTGTGAACATACCCTAAAAGTCTACCAAAGGGAACCTGTCCTGTTGAACGTGGTGTCTGATCTGTGGGCTGCAAGTTTTAGAGCAGGAGCAGATGGATATATAGTTTTGTGGTAAAATAAAAATTCAGGATGAGCTGTAATTTAGTCAGAGTCCCTGCTCATCCTGGACTTTAGCCCAGTGGGTGGTCCTAATTGTGTACAGAATCAGTCAATCGCTAGATAGGACCAAAAGTGAAAAAAAATAAATAAAATAGAAGTCTTTCCTTTATATTTGTCATCACTACTGGCTTTGGTTTAGTTATAAAAACAAATTTAAAAAAAATGGCAGTGTGAGAACTCTTTTTATACCCATCAAGAAGAAAGTTCCAGTGATTGTCCTTTCAGTTTACATCTAGAATAAATCTACATAAAGAGTGGAGTAAGGGTATGTGCACACACACTAATTACGTCCGTAATATACGGACGTATTTCGGCCGCAAGTCCCGGACCGAACACAGTGCAGGGAGCCGGGCTCCAAGCATCATACTTATGTACGATGCTAGGAGTCCCTGCCTCGCTACGGGACAACTGTCCCGTACTGAAAACATGATTACAGTACGGGACAGTTGTCCGGCAGCGAGGCAGGGACTCCTAGCGTCGTACATAAGTATGATGCTAGGAGCCCGGCTCCCTGCACTGTGTTCGGCCCGGGACTTGCGGCCGAAATACGTCCGTCAATTACGGACGTAAATCGTGTGTGTGCACATACCCTAACTGTCAGTCTGACCCTGATTTTAGTCTTTAGAATACTCCAGAGCTGCATTCTGAATTCTGCAGGCTTCAAAGCTGAAATCTTGCAGCATACCTGGATGGCTCAGAGTCTGCACATACTTGTTCTGGAGATTTGCATTCTGGGAAGTAGCAGATTTGTAAAAGGCGCTGTCCAGCAATGTGATGTAGGAATAACTGGAGCTCAGCTGGTTGACTGAATAAAGGAATGACTATTTCCACTAATGATCGTGGTTTGCTCATTTACATGAATTACTACAAGTACAGCCAGTCAGCACCGGATAACATAGGCTTTTGTTATTCCATAAAGATCACACTTGTATCATGCTTTTCACACAGAACTATTAGAACAGGATTACAAGAAAGTTGATCATTTCTATTACTAGAAGACAGACTAGAACAAGGAGTGTTAAGTTCAGCCTAATAAGGCCCTGTTCACATTACGGTTTGAGTCTGAGTTTAATGTATATGCTACATACGTAGACCAAAATATGCCAATCTAATATTACCATTTCTTTTGACATATACATTATAAAGCATAACATTTACATTCCTCACTGTAACAAAAAAAAACACCTGTTTAATTTCACAAAATAGTTAAGTAGAGTAGACTATTCTGTCCTCCCCAAAAAAAAAAAAAAGTATGTCAACATAATGGCGGTCAAATGTAGTGAAAAGTATACTCTAGGACTAGGTTTGGCCAATTAGTCGAAAAAATGTTTTTATATATATATATATAAATTAGACGTTATGTGAACAGGGCCTAATACTGATACCCAAACACTCAACTGAGTGCATGTTGCCAATCCCCCACATATGGCAGACTACTGCAAATAGAAAATATGGAAACTTACACAACACCACAAAAGCCATAATAAATTTCCCAAAGAGAACAATGGGAGTCACATCCGACCGCGACGCAATGATATCGGCACTTTATAAAAGTTATTTCCTTTTTAGCGCAGGGAATACTTTCCTTCCTCTGGGAATTCTGGGATAAGATTTAAAAAAAAAAAAAAAAAAAAAAAAAAAAAAAAAAGAAGGAATATGATCAAACAATCCTAACAATACTTTCCTATTAAAGCTCCCGCCGCTCGACCAATGATGCGACTGTGCTCCCCGCTGGTTTGTGTTCACTTTCCTGACGTGATGACATGCTGTACAACCATGTGACTGCTGCGGCCAATCAACGATGCTGGTATGTACAGCATGTGACCGCTGAGGCCACCAAAGAATCAGCGCCAAATCGGTGGGACAATTAAAAGGCAAGTATTGTTTGGTTTGTTATCTTCCCACATTTCCTGCATCTAGTTTCTCCTCTTTTATTCTTGGACAGCCCCTTTAAGTCGTTTTGACAAGGACATGCGCGCGGCCCTGGAGGAGAGCCCCCCTGTACTCCGCTCTGCCCCTGCCGTTTTATCCCTTTCTAGGCATTGAATAGATGACACCTGCACTACCTCTTACCAGCCACACTTTACTCCTGCAGCCGTCCTTGGTCAGATAATATAGAAGACCACAGCTTCTATGGCCGCATTTACATTTCTAGGATGAGGGACACGCTGTGTAACATAAATTAGGGACTTTATCATCATACTCCTGGACGGGACTCTAGTACCTCATTCCATACCCGCCAGCCCTCACTAGCATGACCCATAATGTATATGAGAATGCCCAGTAAACCTATAGCACAGACATGCCTCCTATACCCAGACCAGCTGTCCGTCCATTGCCAGATGGCAGGGACGCCGACCCTCACACTCACATAGAAACGATGCACACTCAGATTTTTCGCATGTTCCCCTCACATCAATTATCAGACACATGATATTTGCAGTCACGTGCGGCAGCGCGCTCTGCCCGACAATTGGGCTATATATAGCCATTCTATTCCCGTTTCTGCTATTTCTGTGCGACTCAAAAACAGCGTGAAGACACAGAAGCGTGAACACTCACTTATATTTACCAACTCCAGGTTCACCTCTATAACCAGACGCTGGGAAGAGAAGCTGCTGGTGAACCTACCAGGGATGTATAGATATCTGCAGCCTGTATGTGGATGGATATGCTCCGTATGTAGACCCTGAAGCCAAGGTGACCCCTTACAGCAGTCTTCGTACCTCAAGGAAGACATAACTTTCCTAGATCAGAGATTGGCAGGAAAACAGCCGCAGAAACCGTACATATTACGGAAGAGGACTATAGACACATACCCAGACATGTGGTAATGCACATATTTTCCAGTTTGACATAAATCAGGCTTATTCATTAAAAGTTATTAAACCTTCCGATCTATTATGGTCTTTCTATTTACTGACCGCAAGCAGGTATCTCGAAAGTGGTGCGAAAGAAGAAACATTCTAAAACCCGTCCTGATCATTTGCGGCCGACACAGCTGTAGGGCTCGTGACAAGGCCGAGCTCTGAACCACTTCGAGCCATGCACACGTGCGCAGGACAGGATTACCACAGGTTTTCTCAAGTCCGAGTGTAAACAAGAATATTTCTATTCCCCGACAGCAAATCGAGATCTTGAAAATGGTGAACTTAGAAAGTTGCGGCGCTTTTCATTAAACGCCGATCAGGATTTATGAATATAAACCATAAAAACAATAATAATAGCTGGCAGGCTATACAATACACATATGATTCAGAGCAGTGGTTTCCAACATCTGACTCTCCAGCGGTCAGAAAACTACAACTCTCATCATTTTGGCATGCTGGTAGTAGTTTTGTCCCTGTAAAGACCTAGGTGGAGAACACTAGTATGAGGCAGACAGTTTGATATGTGGTTGCTTAATGTCTCATTGTTGCCACGTGTACAGTCATTTTTAAAGGGACTGTACGTTTAGGGTTAATTTGGCAGATTTTAGTGGAGAAATACTAGAATTGCAATTCTTCGATCTTTTGATATTACCTGAACGGATCCATATAAAATTCCCCATTGTACTCCCTCAGACACACAGATTGCAGTTTGTGGCAGCCTGTAGTCCGCGCCACAGATTCTCAAAGTCTTGTAGAAAAGATGTGAGCTGGTCTCTTCTACAATGCCAAAACCATCATCATGTAGGAGTTGTATCTCCCGCGATTCCCCGATATTTGAGCCTGCGCTATAAAGCAGAATATCGTTTTGTAGCAGGACAAGGAATACATTTCTGGATTAATCCGCTGAGTTCTATGTTCTGCAGCCTCCCAGACACCCTGCCGACCTCAGATGCTGGTGGTGGAGTCTGTCGTCATTCTCTTGGGGAATGTTGTATGCCAGCCGGGGGCTCCAGACTGATACAGAAGGGAATTCAGTACATTTAAGAGGCGTCTGTCTCTGGTCACCAAGCCTCGGGATGAATGACAGCGTGCAGGTCCAACAGTTCAGGGGCATCCACATCGCTACAGACTCGGCCCATGTTAGGTCTGAACACTACCCGACAATCCAATGCCGGGAACCCTTCCCTATGGAATCTACTCTTGTAAGAAATGTATGGACCAAAAGGAAAGCAATTTGAGTGCTGCCTAAATGATCCAGTGATGGACCACAGACCAGGTTCATTATGTACCTTTGTATATTGTCACCTATGCATCATTCACTGGAAGACCCCTTCTCAATAGCAAGCCCCAGTAGATCTGGCAGCTGGTGATTATCGGATATTCAAATGAATATTCAGCCATGTTAATACATGGTCACTCACGAGTCTGATAGATCAGAAGACCATCTTTGCAGCGGGTCTTTGCTCCAAATATGGCCCATGCACAGGAGCGTTGGGACAAACATTTTTCGGTGGCCAAATACGTGAGAGAATGGTCGGCTGAAATGGACAATTTTCCGCAACTGCCGTAGAAATACTGAACCATCCTGGTGGCCTTCTTATCCAGTAGTCAGCCATAACCTCAAATTTATGGTAAGAAAGGAAAACAATACGGTGTAAAAAAAAAAATACAAAAAATATTTTTTTATTTTTTCCTTTTTCTTCCTTTTGCATCCAGCCATCTGCGAGTATGGATGATCCAAAAGGTTTCTAGCTGAATCTGTAAAACGTAAGACCAACCCAGACCTATTACCCAGGTGACATCTATTACACAGACAGAGTCACATCTACTGTTTTCTGATAATGGCTCTTTGGTAGCAGATTTTGGAGTCATTATCTGACAGCATTTCTCGGATCTTGGCCAAGTTTTGTGGGACCTGTAAACTTCCGCCAACTAGTTTTACATTGTGGTAGTTGTTCGAACGCTTTATAGTGCTAATATTGACAGAGCGATAACCAAACAACAACATGAAAGCAATATACAAGGTGCACTGTATCCAGCTGATCTGATAGCAGGACGAGCATGTTTCTCCCCATGTGGAAACACGTCCGCCATAGACATGTGCCGTCTAGTTGTCCTACCCAAGTATCGTCACGTGTGTCACAGACAATGGGCTCATTTTACTACTGGAAGACCAAGGTCCTTTATAGCGTAGTAGTCTCCCCATCTATTGCCCCAAAATACCTAACAAAAGGCAAATAAAAGACCATATGAAGAGAGAATGCTTTTTGTGGACTACCACTTTAAAAAAAAAAACAAAAAAAAAAAACCTTTTGACAGGATGTAGTGACACTTCAGAAGTTTTTAATGGTGGGGGTTCGAGCACTGAGACCCCCACCGATCACTAAAACGAAGCTCTAGGCTGAGCGCTGTGCCACTTAGTTTCTGATCGGCTTTCCTCGGAGCGTTGTATGGGCTCAATAGAAAGCCTATGAGTCCGTTGACAGAAAAAGTTAATCATTAACGAAGCAGCACATTGCTCACCCAAGCTCAGTGCCGCTTTGTTTTTGCGATCAGTGGGTGTCTGCGTGCTCAGACCGCCACCGATCAAAACTTCTGTCACCATGACATGTCAAAAGTTTAGTTACACTAAGGACAAGTCCACCGTGGAAATGCTCTGCAATCCCCGCGCAAAGTCTGAAAACAGCGACAACACCCGGACCCAAAGATGCAAAAAGACGGTTCTATGGTAATCCAAGTTAGTTTCCGTGCGGAGGCCATAATATGGACCCTAAAATGTGGATGTAATAGGGCCATTGAAATTTAGGGATAATTTTAAAGCTGTGAATAAGCTCCTGTTCCTGACCCCAGCTCCCCATCAGAAGTGTCAGTCAAGTCACAAATAAAGTTCCCCTTTAAGTGATCCGGCACGGTTAGAGAGACTACTGGTCAAATCTTGTGCCATTCTTATATTACCATGTACTACCACATCACCATCCTACACAAATCACTAATGAACAATTTGTAGAAGTAAAATATTTCTGAACGGAAGTCGCCAGCAGCTGGAGAACATACAAGAGAAACAGATTTCACCGCTCACATTTCCAAATTTGCCAGTCAAAATTAAAGCTGAAGTTCCACGTGTAACAGATGTAGCTGGTGGGAGGGCGCTCGCCACGGACACATTCAGATTGGTGTAAAAACGAACAGATTAAGAACGTAGACGCAGCCAAGAAATATATTGTACTGCAGGACTGAGGCGGCGCTGCTCAGACTAAATACCTCATGGTGGAACATTTCCCAACAGTCCATTACAATGTCCTGCAGGTTATTTCCATTTTACCGGGATAATCAGATTGCCGCACCACCATCCAGCAATGGACTTATCATAGCGAAACCGGAACACACTGCAGGCCTGGAAGAGTCTCACTTCTATGAACAACTCTAAGACATCCATAACATTGGCAACCAGTGAAGTTACCAGTTACCTAAACAATTCCTAAAAAGTTAACGTGAATTTCCACATTCTATCATCATATTGCTTTTAGCTTCAAAACTCTGGTCTAATCAATTTCTTACTATATTGGAGAAGAGTTTTGCTGCCAATTCCCCTGAATAGACAGGTGTAAAACATAACATTCTGTCTGCCTGTAGCCGCCACTAGGGGGAGCTCCCTGCATACGGTTATACATTGAAATCAATAATAAGACCGTATGCAGTCAGCATCCTCTAGTGGTAGCCACAATGTAATCTTTTATATGTATGTCCATACTGGGGATTTATAGCAATATAAAAATGTAAGCATTTTAATTAGCACAGAATAGTGAACCTGTTCAAGGGCAGACAATCACTAACGTACAAACAAAAAGCTAAAGTCATGCCAATAGTAGGGTAAAAAAAAACATCAGGACCTAAATATGTAGAGTAGCCAGTTAAAGAGGATCTGTCACTAGTTTATGAATTCCCTACCTCCTGACTAATCTATTAGACGCCATGCTGCTGATAACTAGCATCATTTGTTTTTCAAAAACATTATTTAGCATTTTTTAAATATAATTTGGCTATACTTGCCAAATGGGAGGTTACCTTCTTTTCACTTTGGGCGGTGTAATGTTTTCTGTATGACACTGTCCAATCAGCATACAGCTTCTCCCCCTCAACTGGTGATCATGGTGCCATATGAAAGATTAGAATCTCCTCTTTCATATGCCACCAGAACCGCTGTTCTAGGTGGTCTACAGCTGGAGATATGGCTATTTGAAGTGATCCCCTCTTCCCTCCAGCCTCAGTCTCTCACACTGTGTGAAGCAGCTTCATGTGGATTGGACGGCGTCAGAGGCTGGGAGGAGCTCCACCTCAGGAGAATCGCTGGTGGTCACACCCACTTGTCTAGTATAGCCACATTACATATTTAGAAAAAAAGATCATAACTTTTAAAATAGAACTTTTTGGGACGTAATTTTCACTATTATCAGTGTGACAGCGCCTATTAGATTAGCAAGGAGGTAGGGCATTACTAAACTAGTGACAGAGCCTTTTTAAAGAATCACTTTGGACATTCCTGGGTGTTCCCCAATCCAGAATCACATTAGCTTTTAGCCCCCTGCAATAAGAACTTCCATAGAAAACAATGGAAAAAAGTTAGACACCACATTGGCCACCAGTTTCCAGGGATGGATCCAGCCTTGCCGTCAAAAAGGGGAGACTAAAGCAGTGATAGGAATTAAAGGGTCTGGAGGGGCACACAACTATCTGGGCAACAACATTTAAAGCGAACCTCTGGTCCCGGGACAACAGTTTAAATATAATGGTGCCCTCCAGTTGTGCCGCTGACGTGGATCTGCCGTTTTAGGGTCCCCTCTGTGCTGTCCCAAAATGGCTGCAGCTCTTCCTAGACTAGGAGTCTGAGACACTCCCACTGTTCTCGGATTGGCCAGATCTGCTCATGTCTTAGAAGCAATGCAGCCATATTGAAACATTACAGAGGGGACCCTAAAACTGCGGTCCCATGGCAAAGGGGCACAACTGAAGGGCACCAGATATTACTCCATATACACCATCACATTTAGAATTTTGTCCCGAGACAAGATTTTCGCTTTAGAAGAAAAAGCAAATAACTCTACACAACCGAGACTGGGCCCCTCACAACTAGTACTGTGGAGAGGACTTTTCAGTTTTACAGAAAACACGAAGCTCACGCTTAAAACAAATACAGATCCTGGAATAGGGACTGTTTATCCGATTGCAAAATGCGCTGCACAAAAACAAACCTAATACTCAAAATTAGCAAATGATAAAGCGGGTCAGCAGCCTCTTTGTGCTCGGAGGTAAACATAATACCTTCGGAGCCAATGTGACTTTTTTTTAGTGACCCCGGATTTAAAGTCTCAATAAAAAATAAAAAAAAGTTAGGCTCTTCACACCACAATTGAGCATATACGCCGGGAAAAGCTCCCGACGTATACGTATATTTCTATTTACAGGCACAGCGCAAAAAAAACCCAAAAAAAACACATACCGATGGGTATAGGTTTTTTGTTTTATTTTTTTTAACAAGGGAGCATATGGGCGACGTATGTCACTGTATACCAATAGAATGGCATACATTAGAGCCTTCCATCAGAGGTATACATCGGGCAATATGCTCAACACATCAGACCGGTGGAAGGCTCAGACGTGATGTGAACAAAGCCTTAGGCCTCAGTCGCTGTTTTCTAGGTGCATTCTCTATATGGCTCTTGGGAATCTTCCAGCACACAATAAACAACTAAACTGGGATGGACTGGCCAAAGAAACGTAAGTATTATAATCCTCAAAGGTTGAAGCGCCAGTGGAAAGAAATCCAACCACTGGAGAAGAAAAAAAAAAGGAAAAAACCGACGTGAGGCTTTACCCCATCTGAGGAATGACAGGTACTTTAAATAGTGAAACGGAATCCGTAGACCGATTTTACCTGTATGCATCGTCTTCTTTCAAGTCTCATATCCTGTGAATGGAGGGGAGAGTCCAGCAGCAAACCGCAACACTGAAAAAAGAAAAACACTACATTACAAACATTGTATTTCTGTGAACCCCACACTCTACATTGACCTTTGAAGACTACATCTATATATAATATCCACATAGACGTTTGGGTAACTAAATAAAATGCAATACTACATGCATTCACACTTCTGCTGGTTGTTATTGAAAACAGTCAGCAAGCTGGTTGTCAGAAAAGCCCTAAGGCTGGGTTCACGCGACCATGTTACGTCCGTAATGTACAGAACGTATTTCGGCCGGAAGACCCGGACCGAACACAGTGCAGGGAGCCGGGCTCCTAGCATCATAGTTATGTACGATGCTAGGAGTCCCTGCCTCGCTGCAGGACAACTGTCCCGTACTGTAATCATGACCGTTTGCTAGGTAATAAGTGTTTTGTATAAACCGGACAGACCACAGCTGTTTACATCACGGGCCCGTATATAAAGTGAAGAAGAAAAATAATTGCAAGGACCAATTGTAATCGTAGCACAAAAATGTTGCCAACTTTATTATAACAGTATGATTACAGTACGGGACAGTAGTTCCACGCAGAGGCAGGGACTCCTAGCGTCGTACATCACTATGATGCTAGGAGCCCGGCTCCCTGCACTGTGTTCGGTCCGGGTCTTCCGGCCGAAATACGTTCCATACATTACGGACGTAACATGGTCGTGTGAACCCAGCCTTAAAAGCTTAGCTGCTGTAACTCAAGAAGACCGTGTTTCCAACATCACATTACTGAACAGTGTCTGGTGTAAAGATGACAAATTCTAGTATACAAAATCAACACAGAAAGTTCTGCGGAGACAGTGAGCCAGCAAGGACTGTTGGGAGCTCAAAAGCCTGCAAAACTATAAGTGCAGCTCTGGCGTGTAATACAGGATGTAACTCAGGATCAGTGCAAGATAAGTAATGTTATGTATGTACACAGTGACTCCACCAGCAGAATAGTGAGTGCAGCTCCGGAGTATAATACAGGATGTAAGTCAGGATCAGTACAGGATAAGTAATGTACGTACACCGTGACTCCACCAGCAGGTTTGTGAGTGCAGCTCTGGAGTATAATACAGGATGTAACTCAGGATCAGTGCAAGATAAGTAATGTACGTACACCGTGACTCCACCAGCAGGTTTGTGAGTGCAGCTCTGGAGTATAATACAGAATGTAACTCAGAAACAGTACAGGATAAGTAATGTATGTACACAGTGACTCCACCAGCAGAATAGGGAGTGCAGCTCCGGAGTATAATACAGGATGTAACTCAGGATCAGTACAGGGTAAGTAATGTAATGTATGTACACAGTGACTCCACCAGGTTTGTGAGTGCAGCTCTGGAGTATAATACAGGATGTAACTCAGGATCAGTGCAAGATACGTAATGTAATGTATGTACACAGTGACTCCACCAGCAGAATAGTGAGTGCAGATCTGGAGTATAATACAGGATGTAACTCGGGATCAGTACAGGATAAGTAATGTAATGTATGTACACAGTGACTATACCAGCAGAATAGGGAGTGCAGCTCTGGAGTAGAATACAGGATGTAACTCAGGATCAGTACAGGATAAGTAATGTTATGTATGTACACAGTGACTGCACCAGCAGGTTTGTGAGTGCAGCTCTGGAGTATAATAAAGGGTAGAACTCAGGAT